>NC_135217.1:0-177500 GCF_052324685.1 Brachyhypopomus gauderio
TGGAGTGTCAGTTCACGGTCGCTTTAGTTCTGTATTTCTTGTGTCTGTATTTCAGTTACGGTTTGCTTGTAAAAAATAACTGAACCACATTTTTAAATGATTGATCCACTAAAGAATAAAATCTAATGGTTTTCCCATGAAAGAGCTGCCTGGGTTGGGTGATGTTTGTATGCGTCAGGTTATCAACATCAAGCGTATAGTAACAGCAAGGACACATTTACTACACACCACCTGCTCCAGTCCTGCACAGAGGACCCGAGTAATGACTACAGACACATGGGTGGAGACCAGACACATGAGGTTAACAGGAGTGGTGTGTGTAAGGTGTCTCGCCTGTCCCCATAAGACTTCATGACTAAACCAGTCCCATGAGGTGGTCATAGATAGTTACGTTTTTATGTTAAATTGTGAGGAACATTTTAAAATCTCATGTTCAAGATTGACTTAGAACGTGAGAAATTGTCAAGTATGTATAATTTCAGAAATTTGCATTTTCCCTGCTGGCAAAAGAAAAAGAGGACCAAACCGATTCTGAGCAGGTGATTTCCGTGCAGATTTGTTCAGATGCCCCAATAAGATGGTGGCCAGCTGAGGGATCACACCCCAGCAGATCAGAACGCCAGCACCACGTGTCCCCCACCCCGTTCAGCTAACGAGGCCCATGAGCTGGAACCCTGGACTGCAGCGATGTGAGAGAAGACCATGTCTCCAGGAGCAGGAGGCTGCACACTGAGGAGCGTGTATACACACTTTCAGTTTTCCTCCAGCCCGATCATGTTCCTGACCAAAAGGACACACACCATACCCTCCCCACCACTCCTGCCAAGAGCTGTTTATTGGAAAGGTTTTGGGGTGCCAATCCTGCAGTAGATTTCTTCAAAGAGGGACTTTTAAAAACAAAACTAAATTAAGAGAACTGTACACATAAATGTTTGAACTTCATTTTACAAAAATTCAGCCGGAGGATTTGTTTGTGAGTGGAGCAGTCACAGAAAATAAACAAGACAGCAGTTGGCCAAGTCCAGTCCTGAAGATCTGTGGGAGAAAATTGTGTGTGTGTGTGTGTGTGTGTCCGCGCGCGCAAGTGTGGTGTGAGGAAAGAAAACGCAGTTTGTGACTGCCATCCACTGAGATGCTTCAGAAACAGGAATAAAGGTCACAGAGGTCAAAAGGTCAGAGTTCATTTTTTGCTCTTCTTTGCCTTCTTGTGTGAGCGGTGGGGTGATCGTGATGATGACTTGCGGGACTTGCGCTGCGGCGATGGGGATCGAGAGCGCTTTGACTTCCTCGGTGACCGAGATCGCGTCCTTCAGGACCAGAAAGCAAGCGAAAGACCAGTTAGCTTTGCTACACACGCAGTTCCACAAGTCTTCACAGTGTCACATATAACGAGCCTCATTACAGTCCTGATGACACATTAATTGGTTAATAGCTGTTCGCCATTAATTACTATAGTGATTAATTGACTAACGATAACGTGATGCCATAGAAACGTGTACCTCTCTCTCCTCTCCTCCTCATCACGGCTCCTCCCCCTGCTCCTCTCTTGATCCTCGTTCTTCCTGGTTCTCTCTCTGTCTCTGTCCTTCTCCCTCTCTCTGTCTCTGTCCTTCTCTCTCTCTCTGTCCCTGTCCTTCTCCCTCTCTCGTCCTTTACTCCGGTCCTCCCCCCGGTCTCTGCGCTCCTCTTTTCGGAGGCGGTCCTTCTGCTTGCCCGTAGACCTGTCCTTCCTCTCCTCCTCGTCTTTGTCGAACTCCTGCAGAGAGAGCGGGACAGAGTGGCCTCAGCACAGTGCAGCCGTTACACACCTGCCACACCAACCCCCACCCCTTCAGCTGGGTTTAAGTACAGGCACCGATACGGCCACGCAATTATGGAGAACTTTGGATTTTGGCACGGTTGGTAGGAGCAGTTCAGAAAGGTGTGTGTGTGTGGTGTGTGTGTACCTTCTGTAGCAACTTGTTTCTATAGTGTTGAACCTGCTGCTGCACACTCATGCTGGATTTCCTCTGCCTTTTCCCAGATTCCAACTCATCCTGAAACTTCATCACCTTCACCTGCCCCACACACACACACACACACACACACACACACACACACACACACACACAGTTGAGTTGTGGAGCCGCTGGCCCCGGCCGGCGTGTGTTCCCGTGGCTCCTCCCCCTGCCACTCACCTCCAGCTCTCGGAGGCGGGTCCTCTTGTTCTCAGACATCTCGAAGTTGCGCAGGCTGCTCTTAAACTCCGCCCCCTCATACCTGCTGGGGCTGGTGGCGTCATCACCGCTGCTGCTGTCATCATCCGAGTCCACGTCATTCTCCTTGCCCTCGCTAGAGAGAGAGAGAGAGAGAGAGAGAGGGGAAGAAGAGAGAGAGAGAGAGGGGAAGAAGAGAGAGAGGGGAAGAAGAGAGAGAGGGGAAGAAGAGAGAGAGAGGGGAGGAGAGAGAGAGAGAGAGAGGGGAAGAGAGAGAGAGAGAGAGGGGAGGAGAGAGAGAGAGGGGAGGAGAGAGAGAGAGAGGGGAGGAGAGAGAGAGGGGAGGAAGAGAGAGAGAGGGGAGGAAGAGAGGGGAGGAGAGAGAGAGAGAGAGGGGAGGAGAGAGAGAGAGAGAGAGAGAGAGAGAGAGAGGGGAGGAGAGAGAGAGAGAGAGAGAGGAAGGAGAGAGAGAGAGCATGCTAGTTACTAAATGGTTCTGGTCTGGATGTCTCGTGCTAGCAGTTCAGAGTTTGGCGTTGATTCTGCAGCTACGTGCTGGACTGCCAGCTCTCCACCGACGTCAGATCGTTACGGTAACATTACATTCACAACCTTCCTCAGACGCCAGAACGGGTCGTTGAGTGCAGGGCAGCCACAGGGGGCGGCACCTCCGAGGAGAGGAACTCACCCATCACTCCTGCCGTCGTCCGAGTCCATCTTAGCTACACCATCAAACACACAAGAACATCACAGCGCTTATGTTACAGTGGACAAGGTCACGCTGGGGAACAACACACATCACTTAGACTTAGTTATATGATTTTGGATAGGGTCTGTGTGTGTGATGTGTGGAATGTGTATATATATATATATATATATATATATATATATATATATATATATATATATATATATATATATGTGTGTATCTGTGTGTGTATATGTGTGAATGTGTGTGGGTGGGTGGGTGTGTATGTATGTGTATATACGTGTGTGTTTACCTGAAGGCTCAATGTCGTCGACTCTTTCCCATTTCGACAGGGCCACACTGGGTAATGTCTTGTCCAAACCCTCATCCACTGCGTTTTTACACACACACACACACACACACACACACACACACACACACACACACACACACACACACACACACACACACACACACACACACACACACACACACACACACACACACACACACTGAATGTGCCTGATGTATCAGAAGAAGCTGTGTGTGAGTCTACTAGACAGGCCCCTCTCTCATAAGCCCCGCCCTTTCTTCTCCACTCACGTGGCACGCCGTCGATGTCGTCCACCGGGGGGCCGAGGGGGACGCCGTCCAGGTCGTCCACGGGGACGCCATCAATGGAGGACGGGTCCCATGGCATGGGGGAGCCATCCAGATCATCCAGAGGCGTCCCGTCGATCTCCGCCCCGTCCAGGGGAGTGCCGTCTAACGGAGCCCCGTCCAAGCCTGGGGAGGACACCTGCATTTGGGGGGGGGGGGGGGGGGGGGGCTGATTAGTGGCACTCCTTAATGCTGCATAGAATGAGTGAATCATGGCTACTGCCGCACAGTCAACCCTGTCTGAGTATTTCTACTGAGGCCTTGTGCTGGGGCTTCATCATAAACGTCACAGAGGGTCTGATGTTGTCTCTCACCTCTTTCTTCTCGATCACTTCCTCTCCTGGTTTGATCAGCCCCAGGAAGATATTCTGCAGCTGTATCAGAAAGGATTCTGGGTAAATGGCCCAGTCTTCCCAGGCACGGAAGCAGGCCATGATCCTTTGCTAAAGGGAGGGAGAGAGAGAGAGACAGAAAAAAACTAAATCAAACACAGAGGGTAGCGAGAGAGAGAGTAGGAGTGTGGGTGTAGGAGCTGTGGTGTAGGTGAGCGGGTGTAGGAGCTTCTCACCTTAAACTGCTCCGCCTGCAGTCTGGCCTGGATGTTCCGATACGCTTCACCCACGTCACTGAAGATCTGAGGCAGCCGTGACTCAAAACTGCAAAACAGACAAACCCCCTTAATATACACCACATATACATACATACATACAAATACAGACACCCCCTTAATATACACCACATACATACATACATACAAATACAGATACCCCCTTAATATACACCACATATACATACATACAAATACAGACACCCCCTTAATATACACTAGGGATGCACCGAAATGAAAATTCTTAGCCGAAACCGAAAATGAGGAAACCAAGGCCGAAAGCCGAAACACCGAAATACATTATGCCAATTATTAGTAACATTGGATTTATGGCTAACCTCACTAAAATCAAGGCATTGCTATTCAAAGAATAAATCAACTACAAATTTTGATTTGAAAATATTTATTTAGCACTGACATTACAGTAATGCATATTATAAAATAAAATTAGTGGTGGGCCGTTAACGGCGATAACGCTGACAACGGACGACCACTAATTAAATTTAACTCGCTTGCAGACCGTTTTTATCTGAGAGGATAAATATATGTATTTTATACGAGTAAAATTTTATTATAACTGACTGGCCTGAAAGATAAATATACATTCTCTCATAAAAATGTGACGTGAGTTGCAACAACATTAAACAGCTCAGGTAAACACGCTTCTGAGAAATGTCGTCTGCTCGGCAAAACATAACGGGGCTCAATGTGCTCTATTAGCCTACGAAATCCCACATCCTCTACGACAGAGAACGGCTGATCGTCTAAGGCAACGAGTCCATAATTTTTGGTGTAATGTCCTTTGCCTTGACGCCATCACTGAAACTTTTTTGCTTTCTGCATCACTGAAACTTTTTTGCTTTTGAAACTTTTTTTTAATCCAAATAAGCACGTGCAGGTGGCGATTTTTGCTTGCGTCATCACAACACATCGTTTCGGCCGTGTTGTTTCGGTGATGAAAGTACTTCGGCCGAAAACCGAAAATGCAAATTTAAGCCATTTCGGCCGAAAATTTTCGGTGGCCGAATTTTCGGTGCATCCCTAATATACACCACATATACATACAAATACAGACACCCCCTTAATATACACCACATATACATACATCCATACATACAAATACAGACACCCCCTTAATATATACCACATATACATACATACATACAAACAAACAAATACAGACACCCCCTTAATATATACCACATATACATACATACATACATACAAATACAGACACAGCCTTAATATACACCACATTTACATAGACCCCCCTTAATAAATACCACATATACATACATACAAATACAGACACCCCCTTAATATACACCACATATACATACATACAAATACAGACACCCCCTTAATATACACCCCACACACACACACACACACACACACACAGTAAACTCTCGTTAACACACACTAGACTATGAGCAGCTAGTCGGTGCTTATTGTACAGCTCACACAGGGGCTACATGGAGAGGCAAAGCCCCTCACTGATGACATCACCATTGCCTCAGTCACTCCTTTACTATTTATTTTTACATTTATGTATATTATGTTACATTTTGTTCTTTTTAAGTTGCAAATGAGTGATATGTAATATGAATATGTATAATTATATGGTTATTTGTAGCAGTGTTTTGCATATTTTTTGCATATGTGTTTCTTGCGCACAGTTCTCGTCCCACAGGCCTGTGCATGGCCAGCCTGCTTGTGCGGAGAGAAGCTGAACTGCCCCATGGATCGGCTCATTTACCCCAGCCTACACCAGCCCGGGGCACGTACTCACACCACCTGATTATTTACCCCAGCGTACACCGGCCAGGGGCACGTACTCACACCACCTGATTATTTACCCCAGCCTACACCGGCCAGGGGCACGTTCTCACACCACCTGATTATTTACCCCAGCGTACACCGGCCCGGGGCACTTTCTCACACCACCTCATCAACTGGTCTGAAAAGCAGCTGCATTTTGTATATCCATCTTTTATAAAATAACTGCGATATTTAACCATCATTTCACATCAAATGCAGAAGTGTAGTCTCATCCATGTTGTCATCCAAGAAGTGCTTAAATAAATACTTTAAGGTTTTTTGTCTTTATCTACATCATGCAGCCCTCACACACACACACACACACACACACACACACACACTTGCACGCTCCTAGTGGCTTTGTGGGTTTTATAGCATAAACATAAAAGTGTTCAAGAGAATCATGGTGATATAATATGAATCAAGATGAGGAGGGAGGGAGAGGGAGAGAGAGAGGGAGGAAGGGATGGGGAGAGAGAGGTGGTGGATAGAGAGGGAGGGAGGGAGAGAGAGGGAGTGAAGGATGGATAGAGAGAGGGAGGGAGAGAGAGAGCTTACTATTTGCGGTAGTAGGAGGCATTAGCAACTTTGGCACAGGAGTTGTACAAGATGTCTGAAACCAGATACAGCCTTGCAACCTGCACAGCAAAAGAGCACAGTGATTGTGTGTGTGTGTGTGTGTGTGTGTGTGTGTGTGTGTGTGTGTAAAGCGTATGCCTTGGAGTGTGTGTGCACGCTGACCTTCTTCTGTAGGGGTGTGTGCAGTATAGAGAGGGCCTCGGCGATGCAGGTCACCACCTCCTCTGCAGCCTCCGCCCTCTCCAGACAGAAGAGCATGGCATCACCGATCTCCACCCTGCGAGGGGTTAAACCCCTCAACAACGCCTCCAGCTGCTCCCTGTGCCTGACACATACAGCGGCATGTCACTAACCTTCACCCGCACACACACTCAAGGTCGCCTCCAGCCGCAGACACACTCAAGGTCGCCTCCAGCCGCAGACACACTCAAGGTCGCCTCCACCCGCACACACACACACATACTCTGCCTTCAACTGTCCTTTCTTCAGCTCCTCCTCCTGGGATGGGGAATCCCCATCCTCTTGCTCCTCATCGCCGTGGAGATATGGATTGAGGACAGGGGGTTTCCATAAAGAGCCACACCGGAACATTCGGAAGGGAGACGTCTTCCACTCGTTCGGGCTCTCTCCCTGCTCAGAGAGAGAGAGAGAGAGAGAGAGAGAGAGAGAGAGAGAGAGAGAGAGAGATGGACAGAGAGAGAGAGGGGGAGGAGGAAGAAGGAAAAATGGAAAGAGAGAGAAGAGTGTAGGGAGAGATGAAGGTGCAAATTCAGGTGTGAGAACAGGAAGCAGAGGTCCAGGTTAATAAAGTCCATCCGTCGAGAGCACTGATCCAGTTCTGCGGTGATTGGAGCTGCAGGCCCGGCGAGGGTCCACTCACCTGCAGGATGGAGTAGAGCTTCCACCTGTAGTACACGTGCTCCTGGCTCTTGTTATCAAACAGAAACCTGCGTGAGACACAAAAGGCTTCAGTGACACAAACACAGCTGACCTCAGAGCCCTGACGTATGTTTACGCAACAGTTCACACACACCTGCGTGCTCTAAATCACACACACCTGCGTGCTCTAAATCACACACACCTGCGTGCTCTAAATCACACACACCTGAAGTCCGGATTGTTCTTCTCCCGGCTCATGATGATGGCCTCAAACATGGGCCCCTCCCTCACCACAAACTCGATCATCCTGTGGATGAGGCACAGCAAGCTCCTGCCCAGCCAAAACACAGAGAGATGAGAGTATGACCCACAGTCCCCGCCTCCTCCCTGATAACCCCGCCCCCCCCTCGCTCGCTCAGCGTGGCGGTGCCGTGTCCCCCTAAACCGGGCCCATCTCGAGCTCTCACCCACAGCCCCGCCCTCCGGCCCGAGGTTAGTCCCAAACTTAAAGCCAAATAGTCCTGGCTCTGGTGTTCTAGTTCCAAATGTCAGGTGTGGTAGAGGATGAAACTGAGCTCAGGAGGAGGGAGGAGCCGCAGGTGCAGGGCTCACCTTACTGAGGCCACACCCCCCACACCCCCACCCCTTAAAGCTGCCCGATGCATGCTTCGTCCAGCTGACGGTTGGTAGTAAGGAGACCCTCTCCCATTCCATAAAACCCCAGCCAAATATGTGAATGTATCTACAGGACTTTTATTTTGGAAAAGCATGGTTTCTGGGGCCCCTTTAACCCTCTTTTAGTGGCGTATTTCCAAACTCCATTTGGCGTCTTTAAGTTGGCTTCTATGTCCTCAAGAGTTCACTGTGCTTTCAGGCACTGAATAACAACTCCAAAACGGAGAGCTGTTTTGAGACTGATTTTGAGGTGTGTACCACAGAATTATTTCACACACTTCTAAATGAATGACTGTGGCTTTCTGTAGTTGCTAAGTGTACATGTGGGTGTTCGCTGTCTGATGACTACTGGTTGAAAACCGTGTGTACTAATGGGGTATCATCAGGTATTATTAGGGTAGCCCCAGTGTCTTATGTCTGTCTGGGGTGTGTGTCTGTGATCTCACAGTCTATGTGCTAATTTCAACGCTACACCTGGTACACACCTGGTACACCTGGTTCTGGGGTTGCTAAATGCTGTCTAGGCCTACCGCACGTGTGTGTGTGTGAGAGATTTTCGGAGTCATACTGTAATATCAAATGGATAAAGAGTGTGTACCTTTCTGATGGGATAACCACTGTCACTACGGCGTCGTACAGAGTCTGTTCGTGACGTCAAACCACGTGATGAAGATACAAACAATAACATGAGTTTATGTTTACAAAAACCGCACCACAGTCACACAAAAGTGCAAAACATCGTCACTGTAGTCACACACACAGTGCAGAAGAGTGCTCGGCTCAGAATCCACTCTAGACTCATCTCAATCACTTTGAGATTACGTAAGCCCGCAATTTATATGGGATATGACATTAATACTGCTCATCAGAAGATATTGGTGTTCAGTGACGGTTAAAAAAACCTGCCTCTCTGGCCTGAAGACCCACCACACCTGACAACCATGTTAACCTTACGGACATGCCAGTGTGACTTTGACTCGTCAAATGCTAACCTGCCATTAAGCAGATTAGCATTGTTTTCATAAACTAGTATGAGAAGCCTGGTTAATTTCATTTTATGAACTCCTAACTAAAGGAAATAATAGTAAAACGAACAAAGATACAATGTTTGCTAAAATGCACTGTACGTGTAAAATTAACAAATCCTACTGTCAGACTCACCTAAATGAAAATCCCCATTTTAAACGCTACTCCAACACAAAAGCCCCACCCCCACGCTGGAGCTGTGGGCGGAGTTTCACCTTATAGAAGTCCTCCTGCGATCGGCTGCGGGGCTTGGTGAAGTCGTTGCGGAAGCGGTCTCGTGGCTGGGCGTTGAAAGGGAGGCCGGAGGGCGGCGGGGGTGCCGTGGTCTTCAGCACCCCGACGGGCGTGTAGAGGGGCTGGGGCGGGATACGCACCGCCTTCCCCCATCCCAGCTTCATCTCGAAACCCATCACCGTTTTACCTGGAGGGGGCGGAAGGGGGCTTCACGGTGAACGGACGCCACCCAAGCCAAATAGAACAAAGACGCCTCCCCAGCTTGAGCTCACAAACATAACACTACTCATTTAACTACAGCGGGCCTTCCTGTAGTCTATCCCTCTTTCCCAGCAGCAGTTTGAAGCCCTTCTCACCTGGGCATCAGTCACCTCGCTCATTTTTATTTAGTGTTTTTTTTTTTTAGCAATCGTAAAACGTTTGAGTGGCTTAGGCTCAGTACGCAGGTTACAGCGTTTCATTCCTTCCGCAGTTTTAACACGTAATGAGGAGAGCGGGCTTCCACGGCCGGGGAGAGCGGAGGGACGGGGAGATACTCGCCATCCAGCGCCGCCAACGCCCTCTCCGCGTCCTTGCGCGTCATGAAGGCCACGAAGCCGCGGTTGGTCACCCTGGTGCGCTCCTCCTCCGTCCGCGGCCACATGATCTTCACGCTCGCCAGCGGGCCGTACTTGCCGAACTCCTTACACAGCATCTCCTCCGTCATCTGCCACACACACACACATTCCTTGTTGTCAGGTTGAAACACTCTTGTAATCGTTGGTCACTCTAGAATGGCAGGTCTCCATCATGTTTTCTGTTTTAGACAATGACCACACTCAGCCCGTTACACGTGTACCTTGGGGTTGATGCAGCCAATGTAGAGGTTAGTGGTCGTTGGCACTGTGGGGTCGTCATCAAATACTGGATGGAAAGAACACACAGGGCAGAGTGAGGATGGACCTCTCTCAGACACACAAGCCCTCTTCAACACACAACACGAAGAACCTTCATCAACACATTCAACGCAAAGCGGGATTAGGACAGCACAGAGAACACACCCACAGCACTTCTCACCACTACACGACCAGCTGTGTGCTGAGCCAACACTGTGTGTGTGTGTGTGTGTGTGTGTGTGTGTGTGTGTGTGGGCCTCACTGGAGCGGCGCGTCATGGGCAGGTCCAGGTCTGGGTACACCCCTCCTGGGTCGTTCTTCTTCCGCTTGTAGCGCTCCTCCCTCTCCTCCTGTATTCTGGGACACACAGCAAGACTCACTGGCCTGCTCTCCACATCCTGCTACTGTTGCATGGTAAACACCAGTCAAACGTCATCCATCACTTAAAAAAGCACAACTACAGAAGTGCAGTGTGTGGCCCGGTTTTTCCCCCACACTGCCACCACTTCAAGCCCAACGCAGGCAGACTGTGCACAGACGCTACGCTAAGAGCACGTGGCAGTGTGGGGGAAGCACGCTCAAAGAAACAAACCAAACACGCGCAAGCTTGACCCCCCCCGGCCTGCTGCATGAGCGCAGAGGAAAGGGAGACACTGGTGAGACAGCAGCGAGAAAGAGTGAGAAGCTCATAGCCGCGTTGTGCGGCCCTATGCGAGTGGCAGGAAGACCTACTGTTTCAGTTCTTCTTTGAAGAGCTCCAGATTACTCTTCTTCTTCTCTTCCGCTTTCTTTTTGACAACCTGTGAGGAGAGACAAGGATTCCCGTAGGTTAGGCCATGCTCGGCCAAATCGACTCTGCACCCTAAACTGGGCGTGGCTTCGCTCACACACCCCACTGCCACTCACATTTTTCCGTAGCTCGGCAGGCTGCAGCGACAACACGCTCGCAGGGATGGGAGCAAACTTCGCCGCGGGTCTGTACAGCTTACTCTTCTTCACCTCAGCAGCCTCTTCCTCTGTAGGAGGGATAGGGAGAGAGAGAGAGGATTTACAAAATCCCTGCACATCAGTGCTGTTTAACGCAAGGGACCGATCGGGAGGACAGGACACTCAATAACCAACACAGCTGGGTGTGCTGGGAGTCTGAACAGACCAGGAATGCAATGGCAAAGGAAGGGTCTGCAGGGACTGTGAAAAGTAAGAAAATCTTAGGACCACAATCTTAATGATAGTACACAAAGTGCCTCCTTTAAAACTCCGTCTTACAACCCTGCCTAAGCCAGGATACATTTGCAAACCCACCCCAAGGGTCATCTGTCAGTTCATGTAAAGAGCTGAAAGAACAGTTTGACTTGTGCAGGCACACTTTACACAAGCTTAGACTTCAGCTCCGTCACATGTCCTGTTACAGAAGACTTTCCGACAGCACTGCGGTCCACAGTTTTTTCACCTTTAGTGGCGTTCACGATCCCCCCTCGTACGAACGTCTTAACGTTGCCCTTCTCGCTGCCGTCAAAAGATGCCAAGAACTCCTCAAAAACCTCAGCAGCCTTCTCCTCCTCCTACAAACCACAGCAACAAACAGTCATACAGGAAAAAAAACGTCATTTTCATTTACAAAAGTGAATAATACCTGCAATAATATGACAACGATGCTATAGTACCACAGTAGACACTGCTGGTATTTTTGTTTTTATTAGATAAGCCTGCGGTTACATATCCTGCTCCTGCAGAGTTTATTTCCAACACAAATTACATGGGCTTGAAAACAATGTTCATACTAGAGGGCGGAATTTATTTTCCTATATGCGACACAGATCAGATCTGATATTTTAAGTAATGTGAAAACACACAAAAATTCTTTTTGATTTCATATTACTGCCTACACCTCCTGCCCACTGGTAGCAGTTGTGTGCTGCCCCCACATCTCCCCACACAGGGCCAACAACAGAGTAGCAACACTAATGGTTTTGGTGTTTATCACCTTCTAGCCCCAAGACTGGGTCTAATCTTCACAATGAGCACCCATGACTGCTATGTCACTCACTTAACTGACAGACAGCCTCATAAATACCATGCCCACTTTGGTTATCATTTACAGCAATTAAAAAGTCATGCATGCTACACTGTTATTCTAAATGTTCATGCTGATGACATGGGCATTTTACAAGCATAGTTTTAAAAGCTTAAACCAACAACATAAATAAAGATGAGGGGGGTAGAAGAAAACGAAAGGGGGACTGAAAAGGCAGGTAAATATTAAGATGTTCCTCTGGAGACACTGACTACCTGACACGGTTCCCCAGAAGGAGATAACCAGGAGCAACACTCGCGGTACCTTTTTCTTGAGCTCCTCTTGCTCCTTCTTGGTCAGGACCCTCTTCACTCCCGCGGACTTCCCTTTTTTGTCTGCCATGTCGACTATAATTTGAGACAACACACGGAATACCATCATCATCATCATCCTCTTATCAAACTTAGTTCACTCGAGACCCAGAACAACGTTTGATGAACGCAGTGGCCCCCGACTGAAGACACACTTCTAACAACATCACCAATCATCATCTAGTCCCCCCGAAACAACAACACAAAGCCGTGTTTGTGCAACCCAACCACACACACACACACCATGTCACACGCACACGCACAACACGCGTGTGATTCCGCAGACGTGATGGACCCAAACCCTGGCTAGGGCGGCTAGCTGCGAGGCTAGCGAGGCTAATGTTCTTTGGGCTCACAACCACAGCACCAGAGGTGCTCGTTAGCACACTCTGTGCTTGCTTGGCACATTAAAACCTGCATATAACGTTAATAAAAGGTTCATGATAAGGTGGTAAAATGGTTAATTGTCACGGAAGGCGCCACCCCCCTAAAGAGATAGCCGACCAGCTACTTAGCCAGGCTAGCTAGGTACCCAATTCACCAGCCTCAAGTTAACTTCTGAGGACGGTCGTCAGCAAACGAGCCTCACGAAACAAGCTGAAGACCAGGGAGGTGCTATCGTGCGCCCAGTTGTTGTGTGTGCGTTAAGAATCAACAGCGAGACTTACATGGTTGATGCCATAAAGAATGAACCGTGCGTTTTATTATTAATCCGCCATTTTGGATTTTCTAAAAATGGAAATAGCGGAAAATGACGCGACGAGAGCGGGACCAATCAGAGCGGAGCTCCTTGAAGCGTCGCCAACGGACGTGCGCGCTGTTCGGGAGCAGGAAAACGGGGACGCCATGTTGGGACAAGCGTGAAAGTTATTATTAAAGGAAACACTTTAAGCTCAAGCTAAACACCAACACAGCCGCCGGTGTAGGTGGTGTGGCGCGATGGTTATCGCATTAGCCTGCTTTGATCAGATTTTTATGGCCGTTCAAAAATTGGTGGGTTTCAATCCCGCCAGAGTCGCATCTTTTCTGAAGTTCCGAAAAGCCTCACATGCCACCAACTATATCGCTGTTTAATTAGGAGGAGCATGTCAGGTAGAGAATTCAAGTGCCATCGAGTGAGCTTGTTGAGTTCCAACTATCGGTTTCCACCCATTTGACCAGAGTTGTATAATCCAGGTTCAGAAAGTAAAAGTCCTCACCAGGATTTTGCTCAAGCTTGCTAGATTTTCTAATTAGTGCAATCCAGGTAAAATTAGTGGAATCAACACAATCTAGGAAGCTTGAGCAAAATCCTGGTGAGGACTTTTACTTTCTGAACCTGGATTATACAACTGCATTTGACTCTTTTCTACGGGTTTCTTATGGCATGTGTTCTACACGAAACGCATCGTGTTTTGAAGTTACCAGTTCATTGTGAGTTGTTGACATCTGTGCAGAAATACTTTGCTTGATTTCTTTGTGTTCTGCTGTTACATCAACACCTTGACACCTGGGTTCTGATCCCTTAATCAAGCACTGCTGAGAGGAAAATGCAATAAGAGTATATCGGGCAAAATTCATCAACCAGATTCGCACAAGATCAGGGGCGCAGATGGAAATTCTGAAGTGAGGGGGACCAAGCTGTACAAAATATATATAATATAAATCTTATAATAATAAGATATAAATAATAATATAAATCTGGAGGGGACATGTCCCCCTCGTCCCCAGTGCCATCCGCGCCCCTGCACAAGATGAAATTTTATTAGCACAGCAAACTTTTTTTTTCAGCAAACCATGAAGCGTTGCACCTGCCTAGTAAACAGGAAGTCTTGGGTTCAAATCCCAGTTATGCCTGTTTTCTTTGAAAACAACAAAATTCATCGCTCCTCACTAAAGACACCAGTCCACAACAAAACTCCATGGAGCGGCGCCGTGGCTTAGCTGGTCATACCGCCTGTCTAGTAAACAGGAAGTCCTGGTTTCAAATCCCAGCGGTGCCTTCCTGTTATGTTAGGTCATGACATTCAGCCTCCTGCTGAAGAGCAACTGTCAAAACTTTAACAAATACTGGTCTCTGTGGCGCAATGGATAGCGCATTGGACTTCTAGGCTCAGGTGTGGGGCCATTCAAAGGTTGTGGGTTCGAGTCCCACCAGAGTCGTCTTTTCTTTTAAAACAACAAAATTCATCGCTCCTCACTAATGACACCAGTCCACAGTGAAAAGCCGTGGCGTGGCGCCGTGGCTTAGCTGGTCATAGCGCCTGTCTAGTAAACAGGAAGTCCTGGGTTCAAATCCCAGCGGTGCCTTTCCTTTATGTAAGCAGTTGTTAGGTCATGACATTCAGCCTCATGCTGAAGAGCAACTGTCAAAACTTTAACACATACTGGGCTCTGTGGCGCAATAGATAGCGCATTGGACTTCTAGACGCAGGTGTGTGGCCATTCAAAGGTTGTGGGTTTGAGTCTCACCAGAGTCGTTTTTTCTTTGAAAACAACAAAATTCATCGCTCCTCACTAATGACACCAATCCACAGTAAACAGCCATGGCGCGGTGCCGTGGCTTAGCTGGTCATAGCGCCTGTCTAGTAAACAGGAAGTCCAGGGTTCAAATCCCAGCGGTGCCTTTTCTTTATGTAAGCAGTTGTTAGGTCATGACATTCAGCCTCATGCTGAAGAGCAACTGTCAAAACTTTAACACATACTGGGCTCTGGTGCGCAATGGATAGCGCTTTGGACTTCTAGACGCAGGTGTGTGGCCATTCAAAGGTTGTGGGTTCGAGTCCCACCAGAGTTGTCTTTTCTTTGAAAACAACAAAATTCATCGCTCCTCACTAAAGACACCAGTCCACAGTAAAAAGCCATGGCGTGGCGCCGTGGCTTAGCTGGTCATAGCGCCTGTCTAGTAAACAGGAAGTCCTGGGTTCAAATCCCAGCGGTGCCTTTCCTTTATGTAAGCAATTGTTAGGTCATGACATTAAGCCTCCTGCTGAAGAGCAACTGTCAAAACTTTAACCCGTACAGGACTATGTGGCGCAATGGATAGCGCATTGGACATCTAGATGCAGATGTGTGGCCATTCGCAGGTTGTGGGTTACAGTCCCACCAGAGTCGTTTTTTCTTTGAAAACAACAAAATTCATCGCTCCTCACTAATGACACCAATCCACAGTAAAAAGCCATGGCGTGGCGCCGTGGCTTAGCTGGTCATAGCGCTTGTCTAGTAAACAGAAAGTCCTGGGTTCAAATCCCAGTGGTGCCTTTCTATTATGTAAGCAGTTGTTAGGTCATGACATTCAGCCTCATGCTGAAGAGCAACTGTCAAAACTTTAACACATACTGGGCTCTGTGGCACAATGGATAGCGCATTAGACTTCTAGGCTCAAGTGTGTGGCCATTCAAAGGTTGTGGGTTCGAGTCCCACCAGAGTAGTCTTTTCTTTGAAAACAACAAAATTCATCGCTCCTCACTAAAGACTCCAGTCCACAACAAAACTCCATGGAGCGGTGCTGTGGCTTAGCAGGTCATAGCGCCTGTCTAGTAAACAGAAGGTCCTGCATTCTAATCACAGCGGTGCCTTTCTATTATGTAAGCAGTTGTTAGGTCATGACATTCAGCCTCATGCTGAAGAGCAACTGTCAAAACTTTAGCACATACTGGGCTCTGTGGCGCAATGGATAGCGCATTGGACTTCTAGACGCAGGTGTGTGGCCATTCAAAGGTTGTGTGTTCGAGTCCTACCAGAGTCATTTTTTCTTTGAAAACAACAAAATTCATCGCTCCTCACTAATGACACCAATCCACAGTAAAAAGCCAAGCGTGGCGTCGTGGCTTAGCTGGTCATAGCCCCTGTCTAGTAAACAGGAAGTCCTGGGTTCAAATCCCAGCTGTGCCTTTCTATTATGTAAGCAGTTGTTAGGTCATGACATTCAGCCTCATGCTGAAGAGCAACTGTCAAAACTTTAACCCGTACTGGACTATGTGGCGCAATGGATAGCGCATTGGTCTTCTAGACGCGGGTGTGTGGCCATTTGAAGGTTGTGGGTTCGAGTCCCACCAGAGTTGTTTTTTCTTTGAAAACAACAAAATTCATCGCTCCTCACTAATGACACCAATCCACAGTAAAAAGCCATGGCGTGGCGCCGTGGCTTAGCTGGTCATAGCGCCTGTCTAGTAAACAGAAAGTCCTGGGTTCAAATCCCAGCGGTGCCTTTCTATTATGTAAGCAGTTATTAGGTCATGACATTCAGCCTCATGCTGAAGAGCAACTGTCAAAACTTTAACAAATATTGGGCTCTGTGGTCCAATGGATAGCGCATTGGACTTCTAGACTCAGGTACGTGGCCATTCAAAGGTTGTGGGTTCGAGTCCCACCAGAGTTGTTTTTTCTTTGAAAACAACAAAATTCATCGCTCCTCACTAATGACACCAATCCACAGTAAAAAGCCATGGTACGGCGCCGTGGCTTAGTTGGTCATAGCGCCTGTCTAGTAAACAGGAAGTCCTGGGTTCAAATCCCAGCGGTGCCTTTCTATTATGTAAGCAGTTATTAGGTCATGACATTCAGCCTCATGCTGAAGAGCAACTGTCAAAACTTTAGCACATACTGGGCTCTGTGGCGCAATGGATAGCGCATTGGACTTCTATACGCAGGTGTGTGACCATTCAAAGGTTGTGGGTTTGAGTCCCACCAGAGTTGTTTTTTCTTTGAAAACAACAAAATTCATTGCTCCTCACTAATGACACCAATCCACAGTAAAAAGCCATGGTACGGCGCCGTGGCTTAGCTGGTCATAGCGCCTGTCTAGTAAACAGGAAGTCCTGTGTTCAAATCCCAGCAGTGCCTTTCAATTATGTAAGCAGTTGTTAGGTCATGACATTCAGCCTCATGCTGAAGAGCAACTGTCAAAACTTTAACACATACTGAGCTCTGTGGGGCAATGGATAGCGCATTGGACTTCTAGACGCAGGTATGTGGCCATTCAAAGGTTGTGGGTTCGAGTCCCACCAGAGTTGTTTTTTCTTTGAAAACAACAAAATTCATCGCTCCTCACTAATGACACCAATCCACAGTAAAAAACCCATGGTACGGCGCCGTGGCTTAGCTGGTCATAGCGCCTGTCTAGTAAACAGGAAGTCCTGAGTTCAAATTCCAGCGGTGCCTTTCTGTTATGTTAGGTCATGACATTAAGCCTCCTGCTGAAGAGCAACTGTCAAAACTTTAACACGTACTGGACTATGTGGCGCAATGGATAGCACATTGGACATCTAGTTGCAGGTGTGTGGCCATTTGAAGGTTGTGTGTTCGAGTCCCACCAGAGTCGTTTTTTCTTTGAAAACAACAAAATTCATCGCTCCTCACTAATGACACCAATCCACAGTAAAAAGCCATGGTACGGCGCCGTGGCTTAGCTGGTCATAGCGCCTGTCTAGTAAACAGGAAGTCCTGGGTTCAAATCCCAGCGGTGCCTTTCTATTATGTAAGCCAGGGGTGCTCATTACGTCGATCGCGATCGACCGGTCGATCGCGAAGGAAGTGTCGGTCGATCGTGAAGGAACGTGCATAGATCTCGTGACATAAAATAGTAGTAGATGAATCGCACATCTGCAGTGACGGTTGTATTTGGATTGACATTCACGGTAGCCAATCTGCAATCCACTCAACACCCCCCCCCCCCCCCCGCTCAACGTATTACGTTCGCCACCCCCCCCCCCCCCCGCTCAACAAATTACGTTCGCCGCCACCCCCGGTAGATCTTTCTGACTCGGTCATCTTATAAGTAGCTCGCAAGCCGAAAACTTGTGGGCACCCCTGATGTAAGCAGTTGTTAGGTCATGACATTCAGCCTCATGCTGAAGAGCAACTATCAAAACTTTAACACATAGTGGGCTCTGTGGCGCAATGTGTAGCGCATTGGACTTCTAGACGCAGGTACGTGGCCATTCAAAGGTTGTGGGTTTGAGTCCCACCAGAGTTGTTTTTTCTTTGAAAACAACAAAATTCATCGCTCCTCACTAAAGACTCCAGTCCACAACAAAACTCCATGGAGCGGCGCCGTGGCTTAGCTGGTCATAGCGCCTGTCTAGTAAACAGGAAGTCCTGGTTTCAAATTCCAGCGGTGCCTTTCTATTATGTAAGCAGTTGTTAGGTCATGACATTCAGCCTCATGCTGAAGAGCAACTATCAAAACTTTAACACATAGTGGGCTCTGTGGCGCAATGGATAGCGCATTGGACTTCTAGACGCAGGTACGTGGCCATTCAAAGGTTGTGGGTTCGAGTCCCACCAGAGTTGCTTTTTCTTTGAAAACAACAAAATTCATCGCTCCTCACTAATGACACCAATCCACAGTAAAAAACCCATGGTACGGCGCCGTGGCTTAGCTGGTCATAGCGCCTGTCTAGTAAACAGGAAGTCCTGAGTTCAAATTCCAGTGGTGCCTTTCTGTTATGTTAGGTCATGACATTAAGCCTCCTGCTGAAGAGCAACTGTCAAAACTTTAACACGTACTGGACTATGTGGCGCAATGGATAGCACATTGGACATCTAGTTGCAGGTGTGTGGCCATTTGAAGGTTGTGTGTTCGAGTCCCACCAGAGTCGTTTTTTCTTTGAAAACAACAAAATTCATCGCTCCTCACTAATGACACCAATCCACAGTAAAAAGCCATGGTACGGCGCCGTGGCTTAGCTGGTCATAGCGCCTGTCTAGTAAACAGGAAGTCCTGGGTTCAAATCCCAGCGGTGCCTTTCTATTATGTAAGCAGTTGTTAGGTCATGACATTCAGCCTCATGCTGAAGAGCAACTATCAAAACTTTAACACATAGTGGGCTCTGTGGCGCAATGGATAGCGCATTGGACTTCTAGACGCAGGTACGTGGCCATTCAAAGGTTGTGGGTTTGAGTCCCACCAGAGTTGTTTTTTCTTTGAAAACAACAAAATTCATCGCTCCTCACTAAAGACTCCAGTCCACAACAAAACTCCATGGAGCGGCGCCGTGGCTTAGCTAGTCATAGCGCCTGTCTAGTAAACAGGAAGTCCTGGGTTCAAATCCCAGCGGTGCCTTTCTATTATGTAAGCAGTTGTTAGGTCATGACATTCAGCCTCATGCTGAAGAGCAACTGTCAAAACTTTAACACATATTGAGCTCTTTGGGGCAATGGATAGCGCATTGGACTTCTAGACGCAGGTACGTGGCCATTCAAAGGTTGTGGGTTCGAGTCCCACCAGACTTGCTTTTTCTTTGAAAACAACAAAATTCATCGCTCCTCACTAATGACACCAATCCACAGTAAAAAACCCTTGGTACTGCGCCGTGGCTTAGCTGGTCATAGCCCCTGTCTAGTAAACAGGAAGTCCTGGGTTCAAATCCCAGCGGTGCCTTTCTGTTATGTTAGGTCATGACATTCAGCCTCATGCTGAAGAGCAACTGTCAAAACTTTAACACATACTGGGCTCAGTGGCGCAATGGATAGCGCATTGGACTTCTATACGCAGGTGTGTGGCCATTCAAAGGTTGTGGGTTCGAGTCCCACCAGAGTTGTTTTTTCTTTGAAAACAACAAAATTCATTGCTCCTCACTAATGACACCAATCCACAGTAAAAAGCCATGGTACGGCGCCGTGGCTTAGCTGGTCATAGCGCCTGTCTAGTAAACAGGAAGTCCTGTGTTCAAATCCCAGCAGTGCCTTTCAATTATGTAAGCAGTTGTTAGGTCATGACATTCAGCCTCATGCTGAAGAGCAACTGTCAAAACTTTAACACATACTGAGCTCTGTGGGGCAATGGATAGCACATTGGACTTCTAGACGCAGGTATGTGGCCATTCAAAGGTTGTGGGTTCGAGTCCCACCAGAGTTGTTATTTCTTTGAAAACAACAAAATTCATCGCTCCTCACTAAAGACTCCAGTCCACAACAAAACTCCATGGAGCGGCGCCGTGGCTTAGCTGGTCATAGCGCCTGTCTAGTAAACAGGAAGTCCTGGGTTCAAATTCCAGCGGTGCCTTTCTATTATGTAAGCAGTTGTTAGGTCATGACATTCAGCCTCATGCTGAAGAGCAACTATCAAAACTTTAACACATAGTGGGCTCTGTGGCGCAATGGATAGCGCATTGGACTTCTAGACGCAGGTACATGGCCATTCAAAGGTTGTGGGTTCGAGTCCCACCAGAGTTGCTTTTTCTTTGAAAAAAACAAAATTCATCGCTCCTCACTAATGACACCAATCCACAGTAAAAAACCCATGGTACGGCACCGTGGCTTAGCTTGTCATAGCGCCTGTCTAGTAAACAGGAAGTCCTGAGTTCAAATTCCAGCGGTGCCTTTCTGTTATGTTAGGTCATGACATTAAGCCTCCTGCTGAAGAGCAACTGTCAAAACTTTAACACGTACTGGACTATGTGGCGCAATGGATAGCACATTGGACATCTAGTTGCAGGTGTGTGGCCATTTGAAGGTTGTGTGTTCGAGTCCCACCAGAGTCATTTTTTCTTTGAAAACAACAAAATTCATCGCTCCTCACTAATGACACCAATCCACAGTAAAAAGCCATGGTACGGCGCAGTGGCTTAGCTGGTCATAGCGCCTGTCTAGTAAACAGGAAGTCCTGGGTTCAAATCCCAGCGGTGCCTTTCTATTATGTAAGCAGTTGTTAGGTCATGACATTCAGCCTCATGCTGAAGAGCAACTATCAAAACTTTAACACATAGTGGGCTCTGTGGCGCAATGGATAGCGCATTGGACTTCTAGACGCAGGTACGTGGCCATTCAAAGGTTGTGGGTTTGAGTCCCACCAGAGTTGTTTTTTCTTTGAAAACAACAAAATTCATCGCTCCTCACTAAAGACTCCAGTCCACAACAAAACTCCATGGCGCGGCGCCGTGGCTTAGCTGGTCATAGCGCCTGTCTAGTAAACAGGAAGTCCTGGGTTCAAATCCCAGCGGTGCCTTTCTATTATGTAAGCAGTTGTTAGGTCATGACATTCAGCCTCATGCTGAAGAGCAACTGTCAAAACTTTAACACGTATTGAGCTCTGTGGGGCAATGGATAGCGCATTGGACTTCTAGACGCAGGTACGTGGCCATTCAAAGGTTGTGGGTTCGAGTCCCACCAGACTTGCTTTTTCTTTGAAAACAACAAAATTCATCGCTCCTCACTAATGACACCAATCCACAGTAAAAAACCCTTGGTACTGCGTCGTGGCTTAGCTGGTCATAGCCCCTGTCTAGTAAACAGGAAGTCCTGGGTTCAAATCCCAGCGGTGCCTTTCTGTTATGTTAGGTCATGACATTCAGCCTCATGCTGAAGAGCAACTGTCAAAACTTTAACACATACTGGGCTCTGTGGCGCAATGGATAGCGCATTGGACTTCTATACGCAGGTGTGTGGCCATTCAAAGGTTGTGGGTTCGAGTCCCACCAGAGTTGCTTTTTCTTTGAAAACAACAAAATTCATCGCTCCTCACTAATGACACCAATCCACAGTAAAAAACCCTTGGTACTGCGTCGTGGCTTAGCTGGTCATAGCGCCTGTCTAGTAAACAGGAAGTCCTGGGTTCAAATCCCAGTGGTGCCTTTCTGTTATGTTAGGTCATGACATTCAGCCTCATGCTGAAGAGCAACTGTCAAAACTTTAACACATACTGGGCTCTGTGGCGCAATGGATAGCGCATTGGACTTCTATACGCAGGTGTGTGGCCATTCAAAGGTTGTGGGTTCGAGTCCCACCAGAGTTGCTTTTTCTTTGAAAACAACAAAATTCATCGCTCCTCACTAATGACACCAATCCACAGTAAAAAACCCATGGTACGGCGCCGTGGCTTAGCTGGTCATAGCGCCTGTCTAGTAAACAGGAAGTCCTGAGTTCAAATCCCAGCGGTGCCTTTCTGTTATGTTAGGTCATGACATTAAGCCTCCTGCTGAAGAGCAACTGTCAAAACTTTAACACGTACTGGACTATGTGGCGCAATGGATAGCACATTGGACATCTAGTTGCAGGTGTGTGGCCATTTGAAGGTTGTGTGTTCGAGTCCCACCAGAGTCATTTTTTCTTTGAAAACAACAAAATTCATCGCTCCTCACTAATGACACCAATCCACAGTAAAAAGCCATGGAACGGCGCCGTGGCTTAGCTGGTCATAGCGCCTGTCTAGTAAACAGGAAGTCCTGGGTTCAAATTCCAGCGGTGCCTTTCTATTATGTAAGCAGTTGTTAGGTCATGACATTCAGCCTCATGCTGAAGAGCAACTATCAAAACTTTAACACATAGTGGGCTCTGTGGCGCAATGGATAGCGCATTGGACTTCTAGACACAGGTACGTGGCCATTCAAAGGTTGTGGGTTTGAGTCCCACCAGAGTTGTTTTTTCTTTGAAAACAACAAAATTCATCGCTCCTCACTAAAGACTCCAGTCCACAACAAAACTCCATGGCGCGGCGCCGTGGCTTAGCTGGTCATAGCGCCTGTCTAGTAAACAGGAAGTCCTGGGTTCAAATCCCAGCGGTGCCTTTCTATTATGTAAGCAGTTGTTAGGTCATGACATTCAGCCTCATGCTGAAGAGCAACTGTCAAAACTTTAACACATATTGAGCTCTGTGGGGCAATGGATAGCGCATTGGACTTCTAGACGCAGGTACGTGGCCATTCAAAGGTTGTGGGTTCGAGTCCCACCAGACTTGCTTTTTCTTTGAAAACAACAAAATTCATCGCTCCTCACTAATGACACCAATCCACAGTAAAAAACCCTTGGTACTGCGCCGTGGCTTAGCTGGTCATAGCCCCTGTCTAGTAAACAGGAAGTCCTGGGTTCAAATCCCAGCGGTGCCTTTCTGTTATGTTAGGTCATGACATTCAGCCTCATGCTGAAGAGCAACTGTCAAAACTTTAACACAGACTGGGCTCTGTGGCGCAATGGATAGCGCATTGGACTTCTATACGCAGGTGTGTGGCCATTCAAAGGTTGTGGGTTCGAGTCCCACCAGAGTTGTTTTTTCTTTGAAAACAACAAAATTCATTGCTCCTCACTAATGACACCAATCCACAGTAAAAAGCCATGGTACGGCGCCGTGGCTTAGCTGGTCATAGCGCCTGTCTAGTAAACAGGAAGTCCTGTGTTCAAATCCCAGCAGTGCCTTTCAATTATGTAAGCAGTTGTTAGGTCATGACATTCAGCCTCATGCTGAAGAGCAACTATCAAAACTTTAACACATAGTGGGCTCTGTGGCGCAATGGATAGCGCATTGGACTTCTAGACGCAGGTACGTGGCCATTCAAAGGTTGTGGGTTCGAGTCCCACCAGAGTTGCTTTTTCTTTGAAAAAAACAAAATTCATCGCTCCTCACTAATGACACCAATCCACAGTAAAAAACCCATGGTACGGCGCCGTGGCTTAGCTGGTCATAGCGCCTGTCTAGTAAACAGGAAGTCCTGAGTTCAAATCCCAGCGGTGCCTTTCTGTTATGTTAGGTCATGACATTAAGCCTCCTGCTGAAGAGCAACTGTCAAAACTTTAACATGTACTGGACTATGTGGCGCAATGGATAGCACATTGGACATCTAGTTGCAGGTGTGTGGCCATTTGAAGGTTGTGTGTTCGAGTCCCACCAGAGTCATTTTTTCTTTGAAAACAACAAAATTCATCGCTCCTCACTAATGACACCAATCCACAGTAAAAAGCCATGGTACGGCGCCGTGGCTTAGCTGGTCATAGCGCCTGTCTAGTAAACAGGAAGTCCTGGGTTCAAATCCCAGCGGTGCCTTTCTATTATGTAAGCAGTTGTTAGGTCATGACATTCAGCCTCATGCTGAAGAGCAACTATCAAAACTTTAACACATAGTGGGCTCTGTGGCGCAATGGATAGCGCATTGGACTTCTAGACACAGGTACGTGGCCATTCAAAGGTTGTGGGTTTGAGTCCCACCAGAGTTGTTTTTTCTTTGAAAACAACAAAATTCATCGCTCCTCACTAAAGACTCCAGTCCACAACAAAACTCCATGGCGCGGCGCCGTGGCTTAGCTGGTCATAGCGCCTGTCTAGTAAACAGGAAGTCCTGGGTTCAAATCCCAGCGGTGCCTTTCTATTATGTAAGCAGTTGTTAGGTCATGACATTCAGCCTCATGCTGAAGAGCAACTGTCAAAACTTTAACACATATTGAGCTCTGTGGGGCAATGGATAGCGCATTGGACTTCTAGACGCAGGTACGTGGCCATTCAAAGGTTGTGGGTTCGAGTCCCACCAGACTTGCTTTTTCTTTGA
Organism: Brachyhypopomus gauderio; assembly: GCF_052324685.1. Classification (NCBI taxonomy): domain Eukaryota; kingdom Metazoa; phylum Chordata; class Actinopteri; order Gymnotiformes; family Hypopomidae; genus Brachyhypopomus; species Brachyhypopomus gauderio. The sequence goes on from NC_135217.1 coordinate 24,861, forward strand.
AAACAACAAAATTCATCGCTCCTCACTAATGACACCAATCCACAGTAAAAAACCCTTGGTACTGCGCCGTGGCTTAGCTGGTCATAGCCCCTGTCTAGTAAACAGGAAGTCCTGGGTTCAAATCCCAGCGGTGCCTTTCTGTTATGTTAGGTCATGACATTCAGCCTCATGCTGAAGAGCAACTGTCAAAACTTTAACACATACTGGGCTCTGTGGCGCAATGGATAGCGCATTGGACTTCTATACGCAGGTGTGTGGCCATTCAAAGGTTGTGGGTTCGAGTCCCACCAGAGTTGTTTTTTCTTTGAAAACAACAAAATTCATTGCTCCTCACTAATGACACCAATCCACAGTAAAAAGCCATGGTACGGCGCCGTGGCTTAGCTGGTCATAGCGCCTGTCTAGTAAACAGGAAGTCCTGTGTTCAAATCCCAGCAGTGCCTTTCAATTATGTAAGCAGTTGTTAGGTCATGACATTCAGCTTCATGCTGAAGAGCAACTGTCAAAACTTTAACACATACTGAGCTCTGTGGGGCAATGGATAGCACATTGGACTTCTAGACGCAGGTATGTGGCCATTCAAAGGTTGTGGGTTCGAGTCCCACCAGAGTTGTTTTTTCTTTGAAAACAACAAAATTCATCGCTCCTCACTAAAGACTCCAGTCCACAACAAAACTCCATGGAGCGGCGCCGTGGCTTAGCTGGTCATAGCGCCTGTCTAGTAAACAGGAAGTCCTGGGTTCAAATTCCAGCGGTGCCTTTCTATTATGTAAGCAGTTGTTAGGTCATGACATTCAGCCTCATGCTGAAGAGCAACTATCAAAACTTTAACACATAGTGGGCTCTGTGGCGCAATGGATAGCGCATTGGACTTCTAGACGCAGGTACGTGGCCATTCAAAGGTTGTGGGTTCGAGTCCCACCAGAGTTGCTTTTTCTTTGAAAAAAACAAAATTCATCGCTCCTCACTAATGACACCAATCCACAGTAAAAAACCCATGGTACGGCACCGTGGCTTAGCTGGTCATAGTGCCTGTCTAGTAAACAGGAAGTCCTGAGTTCAAATTCCAGCGGTGCCTTTCTGTTATGTTAGGTCATGACATTAAGCCTCCTGCTGAAGAGCAACTGTCAAAACTTTAACACGTACTGGACTATGTGGCGCAATGGATAGCACATTGGACATCTAGTTGCAGGTGTGTGGCCATTTGAAGGTTGTGTGTTCGAGTCCCACCAGAGTCATTTTTTCTTTGAAAACAACAAAATTCATCGCTCCTCACTAATGACACCAATCCACAGTAAAAAGCCATGGTACGGCGCCGTGGCTTAGCTGGTCATAGCGCCTGTCTAGTAAACAGGAAGTCCTGGGTTCAAATCCCAGCGGTGCCTTTCTATTATGTAAGCAGTTGTTAGGTCATGACATTCAGCCTCATGCTGAAGAGCAACTATCAAAACTTTAACACATAGTGGGCTCTGTGGCGCAATGGATAGCGCATTGGACTTCTAGACGCAGGTACGTGGCCATTCAAAGGTTGTGGGTTCGAGTCCCACCAGCGTTGCTTTTTCTTTGAAAACAACAAAATTCATCGCTCCTCACTAATGACACCAATCCACAGTAAAAAACCCATGGTACGGCACCATGGCTTAGCTGGTCATAGCGCCTGTCTAGTAAACAGGAAGTCCTGAGTTCAAATCCCAGCGGTGCCTTTCTGTTATGTTAGGTCATGACATTAAGCCTCCTGCTGAAGAGCAACTGTCAAAACTTTAACACATACTGGGCTCTGTGGCGCAATGGATAGCACATTGGACATCTAGTTGCAGGTGTGTGTCCATTTGAAGGTTGTGGGTTTGAGTCCCACCAGAGTCGTTTTTTCTTTGAAAACAACAAAATTCATCGCTCCTCACTAATGACACCAATCCACAGTAAAAAGCCATGGTACGGCGCCGTGGCTTAGCTGGTTATAGCGCCTGTCTAGTAAACAGGAAGTCCTGGGTTCAAATCCCAGCGGTGCCTTTCTATTATGTAAGCAGTTGTTAGGTCATGACATTTAGCCTCCTGCTGAAGAGCAACTGTCAAAACTTTAATACATACTGGGCTCTGTGGTGCAATGGATAGCGCATTGGACTTCTAGACGCAGGTGTGTGGCCATTTAAAGGTTGTGGGTTCGAGTCCCACCAGAGTCGTTTTTTCTTTGAAAACAACAAAATTCATCGCTCCTCACTAATGACACCAATCCACAGTAAAAAGCCATGGTACGGCGCCGTGGCTTAGCTGGTCATAGCACCTGTCTAGTAAACAGGAAGTCCTGGGTTCAAATCCCAGCGGTGCCTTTCTATTATGTAAGCAGTTGTTAGGTCATGACATTCAGCCTCATGCTGAAGAGCAACTGTCAAAACTTAAACACATACTGGGCTCTGTGGCGCAATGGATAGCGCATTGGACTTCTAGACGCAGGTGTGTGGCCATTCAAAGGTTGTGGGTTCGAGTCCCACCAGAGTCGTTTTTTCTTTGAAAACAACAAAATTCATCGCTCCTCACTAATGACACCAATCCACAGTAAACAGGCATGGCGTGGCGCCGTGGCTTAGCTGGTCATAGCGCCTGTCTAGTAAACAGGAAATCCTGGGTTCAAATCCCAGCGGTGCCTTTCCATTATGTAAGCAGTTGTTAGGTCATGACATTTAGCCTCCTGCTGAAGAGCAACTGTCAAAACTTTAACACATGCTGGGCTCTGTGGCGCAATGGATAGCGCATTGGACTTCTAGACGCAGGTGTGTGGCCATTCAAAGGTTGTGGGTTTGAGTCCCACCAGAGTCATTTTTCTTTGAAAACAACAAAATTCATCGCTCCTCACTAATGACACCAATCCACAGTAAAAAGCCATGGCGTGGCGCCGTGGCTTAGCTGGTCATAGCGCCTGTCTAGTAAACAGGAAGTCCTGGGTTCAAGTCCCAGCGGTGCCTTTCCTTTATGTAAGCAGTTGTTAGGTCATGACATTTAGCCTCCTGCTGAAGAGCAACTGTCAAAACTTTAACACATACTGGGCTCTGTGGCGCAATGGATAGCGCATTGGACTTCTAGACGCAGGTGTGTGGCCATTCAAAGGTTGTGGGTTCGAGTCCCCCCAGAGTCGTTTTTTCTTTGAAAACAACAAAATTCATTGCTCCTCACTAATGACACCAATCCACAGTAAAAAGCCATGGCGTGGTGCCGTGGCTTAGCTGGTCATAGCGCCTGTCTAGTAAACAGGAAGTCCTGGGTTCAAATCCCAGCGGTGCCTTTCTATTATGTAAGCAGTTGTTAGGTCATGACATTCAGCCTCATGCTGAAGAGCAACTGTCAAAACTTTAACACATACTGGGCTCTGTGGCGCAATGGATAGCGCATTGGACTTCTAGACGCAGGTGTGTGGCCATTCAAAGGTTGTGGGTTCGAGTCCCACCAGAGTCGTTTTTTCTTTGAAAACAACAAAATTCATCGCTCCTCACTAATGACACCAATCCACAGTAAACAGCCATGGCGTTGCGCCGTGGCTTAGCTGGTCATAGCGCCTGTCTAGTAAACAGGAAATCCTGGGTTCAAATCCCAGTGGTGCCTTTCCTTTACGTAAGCAGTTGTTAGGTCATGACATTTAGCCTCCTGCTGAAGAGCAACTGTCAAAACTTTAACACATGCTGGGCTCTGTGGCGCAATGGATAGCGCATTGGACTTCTAGACGCAGGTGTGTGGCCATTCAAAGGTTGTGGGTTCGAGTCCCACCAGAGTCATTTTTTCTTTGAAAACAACAAAATTCATCGCTCCTCACTAATGACACCAATCCACAGTAAAAAGCCATGGCGTGGCGCCGTGGCTTAGCTGGTCATAGCGCCTGTCTAGTAAACAGGAAATCCTGGGTTCAAATCCCAGCGGTGCCTTTCCTTTATGTAAGCAGTTGTTAGGTCATGACATTTAGCCTCCTGCTGAAGAGCAACTGTCAAAACTTTAACACATGCTGGGCTCTGTGGTGCAATGGATAGCGCATTGGACTTCTAGACGCAGGTGTGTGGCCATTCAAAGGTTGTGGGTTCGAGTCCCACCAGAGTCATTTTTTCTTTGAAAACAACAAAATTCATCGCTCCTCACTAATGACACCAATCCACAGTAAAAAGCCATGGCGTGGCGCCGTGGCTTAGCTGGTCATAGCGCCTGTCTAGTAAACAGGAAGTCCTGGGTTCAAGTCCCAGCGGTGCCTTTCCTTTATGTAAGCAGTTGTTAGGTCATGACATTTAGCCTCCTGCTGAAGAGCAACTGTCAAAACTTTAACACATAATGGACTCTGTGGCGCAATGGATAGCGCATTGGACTTCTAGACGCAGGTGTGTGGCCATTCAAAGGTTGTGGGTTCGAGTCCCACCAGAGTCGTTTTTTCTTTGAAAACAACAAAATTCATCGCTCCTCACTAATGACACCAATCCATAGTAAAAAGCCATGGCGTGGCGCCATGGGTTAGCTGGTCATAGCGCCTGTCTAGTAAACAGGAAGTCCTGGGTTCAAATCCCAGCGGTGCCTTTCTATTATGTAAGCAGTTGTTAGGTCATGACATTCAGCCTCATGCTGAAGAGCAACTGTCAAAACTTTAACACATACTGGGCTCTGTGGCGCAATGGATAGAGCATTGGACATCTAGATGCAGGTGTGTGGCCATTCAAAGGTTGTGGGTTCAAGTCCCCCCAGAGTCGTTTTTTCTTTGAAAACAACAAAATTCATCGCTCCTCACTAATGACACCAATCCACAGTAAACAGCCATGGCGTGGCGCCGTGGCTTAGCTGGTCATAGCGCCTGTCTAGTAAACAGGAAATCCTGGGTTCAAATCCCAGCGGTGCCTTTCCTTTATGTAAGCAGTTTTTAGGTCATGACATTTAGCCTCCTGCTGAAGAGCAACTGTCAAAACTTTAACACATACTGGGCTCTGTGGCGCAATGGATAGCGCATTGGACTTCTAGATGCAGGTGTGTGGCCATTCAAAGGTTGTGGGTTCGAGTCCCACCAGAGTTGTTTTTTCTTTGAAAACAACAAAATTCATCGCTCCTCACTAATGACACCAATCCACAGTAAACAGCCATGGCGTGGCGCCGTGGCTTAGCTGGTCATAGCGCCTGTCTAGTAAACAGGAAATCCTGGGTTCAAATCCCAGCGGTGCCTTTCCTTTATGTAAGCAGTTGTTAGGTCATGACATTTAGCCTCCTGCTGAAGAGCAACTGTCAAAACTTTAACACATGCTGGGCTCTGTGGCGCAATGGATAGCGCATTGGACTTCTAGACGCAGGTGTGTGGCCATTCAAAGGTTGTGGGTTCGAGTCCCACCAGAGTCGTTTTTTCTTTGAAAACAACAAAATTCATCGCTCCTCACTAATGACACCAATCCACAGTAAAAAGCCATGGCGTGGCGCCATGGGTTAGCTGGTCATAGCGCCTGTCTAGTAAACAGGAAGTCCTGGGTTCAAGTCCCAGCGGTGCCTTTCTATTATGTAAGCAGTTGTTAGGTCATGACATTCAGCCTCATGCTGAAGAGCAACTGTCAAAACTTTAACACATACTGGGCTCTGTGGCGCAATGGATAGCGCATTGGACTTCTAGACGCAGGTGTGTGGCCATTCAAAGGTTGTGGGTTCGAGTCCCACCAGAGTCGTTTTTTCTTTGAAAACAACAAAATTCATCGCTCCTCACTAATGACACCAATCCACAGTAAAAAGCCATGGCGTGGCGCCGTGGCTTAGCTGGTCATAGCGCCTGTCTAGTAAACAGGAAGTCCTGGGTTCAAATCCCAGCGGTGCCTTTTTATTATGTAAGCAGTTGTTAGGTCATGACATTCAGCCTCATGCTGAAGAGCAACTGTCAAAACTTTAACACATACTGGGCTCTGTGGCGCAATGGATAGCGCATTGGACTTCTAGACGCAGGTGTGTGGCCATTCAAAGGTTGTGGGTTCGAGTCCCACCAGAGTCGTTTTTTCTTTGAAAACAACAAAATTCATCGCTCCTCACTAATGACACCAATCCACAGTAAAAAGCCATGGCGTGGCGCCGTGGCTTAGCTGGTCATAGCGCCTGTCTAGTAAACAGGAAGTCCTGGGTTCAAGTCCCAGCGGTGCCTTTCTATTATGTAAGCAGTTGTTAGGTCATGACATTCAGCCTCATGCTGAAGAGCAACTGTCAAAACTTTAACACATACTGGGCTCTGTGGCGCAATGGATAGCGCATTGGACTTCTAGACGCAGGTGTGTGGCCATTCAAAGGTTGTGGGTTCGAGTCCCACCAGAGTCGTTTTTTCTTTGAAAACAACAAAATTCATCGCTCCTCACTAATGACACCAATCCACAGTAAACAGCCATGGCGTTGCGCCGTGGCTTAGCTGGTCATAGCGCCTGTCTAGTAAACAGGAAATCCTGGGTTCAAATCCCAGTGGTGCCTTTCCTTTACGTAAGCAGTTGTTAGGTCATGACATTTAGCCTCCTGCTGAAGAGCAACTGTCAAAACTTTAACACATGCTGGGCTCTGTGGCGCAATGGATAGCGCATTGGACTTCTAGACGCAGGTGTGTGGCCATTCAAAGGTTGTGGGTTCGAGTCCCACCAGAGTCATTTTTTCTTTGAAAACAACAAAATTCATCGCTCCTCACTAATGACACCAATCCACAGTAAAAAGCCATGGCGTGGCGCCGTGGCTTAGCTGGTCATAGCGCCTGTCTAGTAAACAGGAAATCCTGGGTTCAAATCCCAGCGGTGCCTTTCCTTTATGTAAGCAGTTGTTAGGTCATGACATTTAGCCTCCTGCTGAAGAGCAACTGTCAAAACTTTAACACATGCTGGGCTCTGTGGCGCAATGGATAGCGCATTGGACTTCTAGACGCAGGTGTGTGGCCATTCAAAGGTTGTGGGTTCGAGTCCCACCAGAGTCGTTTTTTCTTTGAAAACAACAAAATTCATCGCTCCTCACTAATGACACCAATCCATAGTAAAAAGCCATGGCGTGGCGCCATGGGTTAGCTGGTCATAGCGCCTGTCTAGTAAACAGGAAGTCCTGGGTTCAAATCCCAGCGGTGCCTTTCTATTATGTAAGCAGTTGTTAGGTCATGACATTCAGCCTCATGCTGAAGAGCAACTGTCAAAACTTTAACACATACTGGGCTCTGTGGCGCAATGGATAGAGCATTGGACATCTAGATGCAGGTGTGTGGCCATTCAAAGGTTGTGGGTTCAAGTCCCCCCAGAGTCGTTTTTTCTTTGAAAACAACAAAATTCATCGCTCCTCACTAATGACACCAATCCACAGTAAACAGCCATGGCGTGGCGCCGTGGCTTAGCTGGTCATAGCGCCTGTCTAGTAAACAGGAAATCCTGGGTTCAAATCCCAGCGGTGCCTTTCCTTTATGTAAGCAGTTTTTAGGTCATGACATTTAGCCTCCTGCTGAAGAGCAACTGTCAAAACTTTAACACATACTGGGCTCTGTGGCGCAATGGATAGCGCATTGGACTTCTAGATGCAGGTGTGTGGCCATTCAAAGGTTGTGGGTTCGAGTCCCACCAGAGTTGTTTTTTCTTTGAAAACAACAAAATTCATCGCTCCTCACTAATGACACCAATCCACAGTAAACAGCCATGGCGTGGCGCCGTGGCTTAGCTGGTCATAGCGCCTGTCTAGTAAACAGGAAATCCTGGGTTCAAATCCCAGCGGTGCCTTTCCTTTATGTAAGCAGTTGTTAGGTCATGACATTTAGCCTCCTGCTGAAGAGCAACTGTCAAAACTTTAACACATGCTGGGCTCTGTGGCGCAATGGATAGCGCATTGGACTTCTAGACGCAGGTGTGTGGCCATTCAAAGGTTGTGGGTTCGAGTCCCACCAGAGTCGTTTTTTCTTTGAAAACAACAAAATTCATCGCTCCTCACTAATGACACCAATCCACAGTAAAAAGCCATGGCGTGGCGCCATGGGTTAGCTGGTCATAGCGCCTGTCTAGTAAACAGGAAGTCCTGGGTTCAAGTCCCAGCGGTGCCTTTCTATTATGTAAGCAGTTGTTAGGTCATGACATTCAGCCTCATGCTGAAGAGCAACTGTCAAAACTTTAACACATACTGGGCTCTGTGGCGCAATGGATAGCGCATTGGACTTCTAGACGCAGGTGTGTGGCCATTCAAAGGTTGTGGGTTCGAGTCCCACCAGAGTCGTTTTTTCTTTGAAAACAACAAAATTCATCGCTCCTCACTAATGACACCAATCCACAGTAAAAAGCCATGGCGTGGCGCCGTGGCTTAGCTGGTCATAGCGCCTGTCTAGTAAACAGGAAGTCCTGGGTTCAAATCCCAGCGGTGCCTTTTTATTATGTAAGCAGTTGTTAGGTCATGACATTCAGCCTCATGCTGAAGAGCAACTGTCAAAACTTTAACACATACTGGGCTCTGTGGCGCAATGGATAGCGCATTGGACTTCTAGACGCAGGTGTGTGGCCATTCAAAGGTTGTGGGTTCGAGTCCCACCAGAGTCGTTTTTTCTTTGAAAACAACAAAATTCATCGCTCCTCACTAATGACACCAATCCACAGTAAAAAGCCATGGCGTGGCGCCGTGGCTTAGCTGGTCATAGCGCCTGTCTAGTAAACAGGAAGTCCTGGGTTCAAGTCCCAGCGGTGCCTTTCCTTTATGTAAGCAGTTGTTAGGTCATGACATTTAGCCTCCTGCTGAAGAGCAACTGTCAAAACTTTAACACATACTGGACTCTGTGGCGCAATGGATAGCGCATTGGACTTCTAGACGCAGGTGTGTGGCCATTCAAAGGTTGTGGGTTCGAGTCCCACCAGAGTCGTTTTTTCTTTGAAAACAACAAAATTCATCGCTCCTCACTAATGACACCAATCCATAGTAAAAAGCCATGGCGTGGCGCCATGGGTTAGCTGGTCATAGCGCCTGTCTAGTAAACAGGAAGTCCTGGGTTCAAATCCCAGCGGTGCCTTTCTATTATGTAAGCAGTTGTTAGGTCATGACATTCAGCCTCATGCTGAAGAGCAACTGTCAAAACTTTAACACATACTGGGCTCTGTGGCGCAATGGATAGAGCATTGGACATCTAGATGCAGGTGTGTGGCCATTCAAAGGTTGTGGGTTCAAGTCCCCCCAGAGTCGTTTTTTCTTTGAAAACAACAAAATTCATCGCTCCTCACTAATGACACCAATCCACAGTAAACAGCCATGGCGTGGCGCCGTGGCTTAGCTGGTCATAGCGCCTGTCTAGTAAACAGGAAATCCTGGGTTCAAATCCCAGCGGTGCCTTTCCTTTATGTAAGCAGTTGTTAGGTCATGACATTTAGCCTCCTGCTGAAGAGCAACTGTCAAAACTTTAACACATACTGGACTCTGTGGCGCAATGGATAGCGCATTGGACTTCTAGATGCAGGTGTGTGGCCATTCAAAGGTTGTGGGTTCGAGTCCCACCAGAGTCGTTTTTTCTTTGAAAACAACAAAATTCATCGCTCCTCACTAATGACACCAATCCACAGTAAAAAGCCATGGCGTGGCGCCGTGGCTTAGCTGGTCATAGCGCCTGTCTAGTAAACAGGAAGTCCTGGGTTCAAATCCCAGCGGTGCCTTTCCTTTATGTAAGCAGTTGTTAGGTCATGACATTTAGCCTCATGCTGAAGAGCAACTCTCAAAACTTTAACACATACTGAGCTGTGTGGCGCAATGGCTAGCGCATTGGACTTCTAGACGCAGGTGTGTGGCCATTCAAAGGTTGTGGGTTCGAGTCCCACCAGTCATTTTTTCTTTGAAAACAAAAAAATTTATCGCTCCTCACTAATGACACCAATCCACAGTAAAAAGCCATGGTACGGCGCCGTGGCTTAGCTGATCATAGCCCCTGTCTAGTAAACAGGAAGTCCTGGGTTCAAATCCCAGCTGTGCCTTTCTATTATGTAAGCAGTTGTTAGGTCATGACATTCAGCCTCATGCTGAAGAGCAACTGACAAAACTTTAACACATACTGAGCTCTGTGGTGCAATGGATAGCGCATTGGACTTCTAGACGCAGGTGTGTGGTAAGGTCGTGGGTTCGAGGCCCATGGCGCGGCGCCGTGGCTTAGCTGGTCATAGTGCCTGTCTAGTAAACAGGAAGTCCTGGGTTCAAATCCCAGCGGTGCCTTTCCTTTATGTAAGCAGTTGTTAGGTCATGACATTTAGCCTCCTGCTGAAGAGCAACTGTCAAAACTTTAACACAAACTGGGCTCTGTGGTGCAATGGATAGCGCATTGGAAGTCCCACCAGAGTCGTTTTTTCTTTGAAAACAACAAAATTCATCGCTCCTCACTAATGACACCAATGCACAGTAAAAAGCCATGGCGTGTCACCGTGGCTTAGCTGGCCATAGCGCCTGTCTAGTAAACAGGAAGTCCTGAGTTCAAATCCCAGCGGTGCCTTTCCTTTATGTAAGCAGTTGTTAGGTCATGACATTTAGCCTCCTGCTGAAGAGCAACTGTCAAAACTTTAACACATACTGGGCTCTGTGGCGCAATGGATAGCGCATTAGACTTCTAGACGCAGGTGTGTGGCCATTCAAAGGTTGTGGGTTCGAGTCCCACCAGAGTCGTTTTTTCTTTGAAAACAACAAAATTCATCGCTCCTCACTAATGACACCAATCCACAGTTAAAAGCCATGGCGTGGCGCCGTGGCTTAGCTGGTCATAGCGCCTGTCTAGTAAACAGGAAGTCCTGGGTTCAAATCCCAGCGGTGCCTTTCTATTATGTAAGCAGTTGTTAGGTCATGACATTCAGCCTCATGCTGAAGAGCAACTGTCAAAACTTTAACACATACTGGGCTCTGTGGCGTAATGGATAGCGCATTGGACTTCTAGACGCAGGTGTGTGGCCATTTGAAGGTTGTGGGTTCAAATCCCAGCGGTGCCTTTCTATTATGTAAGCAGTTGTTAGGTCATGACATTCAGCCTCATGCTGAAGAGCAACTGTCAAAACTTTAACACATACTGGGCTCTGTGGCGCAATGGATAGAGCATTGGACATCTAGATGCAGGTGTGTGGCCATTCAAAGGTTGTGGGTTCAAGTCCCACCAGAGTCGTTTTTTCTTTGAAAACAACAAAATTCATCGCTCCTCACTAATGACACCAATCCACAGTAAAAAGCCATGGCGTGGCGCCGTGGCTTAGCTGGTCATAGCGCCTGTCTAGTAAACAGGAAGTCCTGGGTTCAAATCCCAGCGGTGCCTTTCTATTATGTAAGCAGTTGTTAGGTCATGACATTCAGCCTCATGCTGAAGAGCAACTGTCAAAACTTTAACACATACTGGGCTCTGTGGCGCAATGGATAGAGCATTGGACATCTAGACGCAGGTGTGTGGCCATTCAAAGGTTGTGGGTTCAAGTCCCACCAGAGTCGTTTTTTCTTTGAAAACAACAAAATTCATCGCTCCTCACTAATGACACCAATGCACAGTAAAAAGCCATGGCGCGGCGCCGTGGCTTAGCTGGTCATAGCGCCTGTCTAGTAAACAGGAAGTCCTGGGTTCAAATCCCAGCGGTGCCTTTCCTTTATGTAAGCAGTTTTTAGGTCATGACATTTAGCCTCCTGCTGAAGAGCAACTGTCAAAACTTTAACACATACTGGGCTCTGTGGCGCAATGGATAGCGCATTGGACTTCTAGACGCAGGTGTGTGGCCATTCAAAGGTTGTGGGTTCGAGTCCCACCAGAGTCGTTTTTTCTTTGAAAACAACAAAATTCATCGCTCCTCACTAATGACACCAATCCACAGTAAAAAGCCATGGCGTGGCGCCGTGGCTTAGCTGGTCATAGCACCTGTCTAGTAAACAGGAAGTCCTGGGTTCAAATCCCAGCGGTGCCTTTCTATTATGTAAGCAGTTGTTAGGTCATGACATTTAGCCTCCTGCTGAAGAGCAACTGTCAAAACTTTAACACATACTGGGCTCTGTGGTGCAATGGATAGCGCATTGGAAGTCCCACCAGAGTCGTTTTTTCTTTGAAAACAACAAAATTCATCGCTCCTCACTAATGACACCAATGCACAGTAAAAAGCCATGGCGTGTCGCCGTGGCTTAGCTGGTCATAGCGCCTGTCTAGTAAACAGGAAGTCCTGGGTTCAAATCCCAGCGGTGCCTTTACTTTATGTAAGCAGTTGTTAGGTCATGACATTTAGCCTCCTGCTGAAGAGCAACTGTCAAAACTTTAACACATACTGGGCTCTGTGGCGCAATGGATAGCGCATTAGACTTCTAGACGCAGGTGTGTGGCCATTCAAAGGTTGTGGGTTCGAGTCCCACCAGAGTCGTTTTTTCTTTGAAAACAACAAAAGTCATCGCTCCTCACTAATGACACCAATCCACAGTTAAAAGCCATGGCGTGGCGCCGTGGCTTAGCTGGTCATAGCGCCTGTCTAGTAAACAGGAAGTCCTGGGTTCAAATCCCAGCGGTGCCTTTCTATTATGTAAGCAGTTGTTAGGTCATGACATTCAGCCTCATGCTGAAGAGCAACTGTCAAAACTTTAACACATACTGGGCTCTGTGGCGCAATGGATAGAGCATTGGACATCTAGATGCAGGTGTGTGGCCATTCAAAGGTTGTGGGTTCAAATCCCACCAGAGTTGTTTTTTCTTTGAAAACAACAAAATTCATCGCTCCTCACTAATGACACCAATGCACAGTAAAAAGCCATGGCGTGGCGCCGTGGCTTACCTGGTCATAGCGCCTGTCTAGTAAACAGGAAGTCCTGGGTTCAAATCCCAGCGGTGCCTTTCCTTTATGTAAGCAGTTGTTAGGTCATGACATTTAGCCTCCTGCTGAAGAGCAACTGTCAAAACTTTAACACATACTGGGCTCTGTGGCGCAATGGATAGCGCATTGGACTTCTAGACGCAGGTGTGTGGCCATTCAAAGGTTGTGGGCTTAAGTCCCACCAGAGTCATTTTTTCATTGAAAACAACAAAATTCATCGCTCCTCACTAATGACACCAATGCACAGTAAAAAGCCATGGCGTGGCGCCGTGGCTTAGCTGGTCATAGCGCCTGTCTAGTAAACAGGAAGTCCTGGGTTCAAATCCCAGCGGTGCCTTTCTATTATGTAAGCAGTTGTTAGGTCATGACATTCAGCCTCATGCTGAAGAGCAACTGTCAAAACTTTAACACATACTGTGCTCTGTGGCGCAATGGATAGCGCATTGGACTTCTAGACGCAGGTGTGTGGCCATTCAAAGGTTCTGGGTTCGAGTCCCACCAGAGTCTTTTTTTCTTTGAAAACAACAAAATTCATCGCTCCTCACTAATGACACCAATCCACAGTAAAAAGCCATGGCGTGGCGCCGTGGCTTTGCTGGTCATAGCGCCGGTCTAGTAAACAGGAAGTCCTGGGTTCAAATCCCAGCGGTGCCTTTCTATTATGTAAGCAGTTGTTAGGTCATGACATTCAGCCTCATGCTGAAGAGCAACTGTCAAAACTTTAACACATACTGGGCTCTGTGGCGCAATGGATAGCACATTGGACTTCTAGACGCAGTTGTGTGGCCATTCAAAGGTTGTGGGTTCGAGTCCCCCCAGAGTCGTTTTTTCTTTGAAAACAACAAAATTCATCGCTCCTCACTAATGACACCAATCCACAGTAAAAAGCCATGGCGTGGCTCCGTGGCTTAGCTGGTCATAGCGCCTGTCTAGTAAACAGGAAGTCCTGGGTTCAAATCCCAGCGGTGCCTTTCCTTTATGTAAGCAGTTGTTAGGTCATGACATTTAGCCTCCTGCTGAAGAGCAACTGTCAAAACTTTAACACAAACTGGGCTCTGTGGTGCAATGGATAGCGCATTGGAAGTCCCACCAGAGTCGTTTTTTCTTTGAAAACAACAAAATTCATCGCTCCTCACTAATGACACCAATGCACAGTAAAAAGCCATGGCGTGTCACCGTGGCTTAGCTGGCCATAGCGCCTGTCTAGTAAACAGGAAGTCCTGAGTTCAAATCCCAGCGGTGCCTTTCCTTTATGTAAGCAGTTGTTAGGTCATGACATTTAGCCTCCTGCTGAAGAGCAACTGTCAAAACTTTAACACATACTGGGCTCTGTGGCGCAATGGATAGCGCATTAGACTTCTAGACGCAGGTGTGTGGCCATTCAAAGGTTGTGGGTTCGAGTCCCACCAGAGTCGTTTTTTCTTTGAAAACAACAAAATTCATCGCTCCTCACTAATGACACCAATCCACAGTTAAAAGCCATGGCGTGGCGCCGTGGCTTAGCTGGTCATAGCGCCTGTCTAGTAAACAGGAAGTCCTGGGTTCAAATCCCAGCGGTGCCTTTCTATTATGTAAGCAGTTGTTAGGTCATGACATTCAGCCTCATGCTGAAGAGCAACTGTCAAAACTTTAACACATACTGGGCTCTGTGGCGTAATGGATAGCGCATTGGACTTCTAGACGCAGGTGTGTGGCCATTTGAAGGTTGTGGGTTCAAATCCCAGCGGTGCCTTTCTATTATGTAAGCAGTTGTTAGGTCATGACATTCAGCCTCATGCTGAAGAGCAACTGTCAAAACTTTAACACATACTGGGCTCTGTGGCGCAATGGATAGAGCATTGGACATCTAGATGCAGGTGTGTGGCCATTCAAAGGTTGTGGGTTCAAGTCCCACCAGAGTCGTTTTTTCTTTGAAAACAACAAAATTCATCGCTCCTCACTAATGACACCAATCCACAGTAAAAAGCCATGGCGTGGCGCCGTGGCTTAGCTGGTCATAGCGCCTGTCTAGTAAACAGGAAGTCCTGGGTTCAAATCCCAGCGGTGCCTTTCTATTATGTAAGCAGTTGTTAGGTCATGACATTCAGCCTCATGCTGAAGAGCAACTGTCAAAACTTTAACACATACTGGGCTCTGTGGCGCAATGGATAGAGCATTGGACATCTAGATGCAGGTGTGTGACCATTCAAAGGTTGTGGGTTCAAGTCCCACCAGAGTCGTTTTTTCTTTGAAAACAACAAAATTCATCGCTCCTCACTAATGACACCAATGCACAGTAAAAAGCCATGGCGTGGCGCCGTGGCTTAGCTGGTCATAGCACCTGTCTAGTAAACAGGAAGTCCTGGGTTCAAATCCCAGCGGTGCCTTTCTATTATGTAAGCAGTTGTTAGGTCATGACATTTAGCCTCCTGCTGAAGAGCAACTGTCAAAACTTTAACACATACTGGGCTCTGTGGTGCAATGGATAGCGCATTGGAAGTCCCACCAGAGTCGTTTTTTCTTTGAAAACAACAAAATTCATCGCTCCTCACTAATGACACCAATGCACAGTAAAAAGCCATGGCGTGTCGCCGTGGCTTAGCTGGTCATAGCGCCTGTCTAGTAAACAGGAAGTCCTGGGTTCAAATCCCAGCGGTGCCTTTACTTTATGTAAGCAGTTGTTAGGTCATGACATTTAGCCTCCTGCTGAAGAGCAACTGTCAAAACTTTAACACATACTGGGCTCTGTGGCGCAATGGATAGCGCATTAGACTTCTAGACGCAGGTGTGTGGCCATTCAAAGGTTGTGTGTTCGAGTCCCACCAGAGTCGTTTTTTCTTTGAAAACAACAAAATTCATCGCTCCTCACTAATGACACCAATCCACAGTTAAAAGCCATGGCGTGGCGCCGTGGCTTAGCTGGTCATAGCGCCTGTCTAGTAAACAGGAAGTCCTGGGTTCAAATCCCAGCGGTGCCTTTCTATTATGTAAGCAGTTGTTAGGTCATGACATTCAGCCTCATGCTGAAGAGCAACTGTCAAAACTTTAACACATACTGGGCTCTGTGGCGCAATGGATAGAGCATTGGACATCTAGATGCAGGTGTGTGGCCATTCAAAGGTTGTGGGTTCAAATCCCACCAGAGTCGTTTTTTCTTTGAAAACAACAAAATTCATCGCTCCTCACTAATGACACCAATGCACAGTAAAAAGCCATGGCGTGGCGCCGTGGCTTACCTGGTCATAGCGCCTGTCTAGTAAACAGGAAGTCCTGGGTTCAAATCCCAGCGGTGCCTTTCCTTTATGTAAGCAGTTGTTAGGTCATGACATTTAGCCTCCTGCTGAAGAGCAACTGTCAAAACTTTAACACATACTGGGCTCTGTGGCGCAATGGATAGCGCATTGGACTTCTAGACGCAGGTGTGTGGCCATTCAAAGGTTGTGGGCTTAAGTCCCACCAGAGTCATTTTTTCTTTGAAAACAACAAAATTCATCGCTCCTCACTAATGACACCAATGCACAGTAAAAAGCCATGGCGTGGCACCGTGGCTTAGCTGGTCATAGCGCCTGTCTAGTAAACAGGAAGTCCTGGGTTCAAATCCCAGCGGTGCCTTTCTATTATGTAAGCAGTTGTTAGGTCATGACATTCAGCCTCATGCTGAAGAGCAACTGTCAAAACTTTAACACATACTGTGCTCTGTGGCGCAATGGATAGCGCATTGGACTTCTAGACGCAGGTGTGTGGCCATTCAAAGGTTCTGGGTTCGAGTCCCACCAGAGTCTTTTTTTCTTTGAAAACAACAAAATTCATCGCTCCTCACTAATGACACCAATCCACAGTAAAAAGCCATGGCGTGGCGCCGTGGCTTTGCTGGTCATAGCGCCGGTCTAGTAAACAGGAAGTCCTGGGTTCAAATCCCAGCGGTGCCTTTCTATTATGTAAGCAGTTGTTAGGTCATGACATTCAGCCTCATGCTGAAGAGCAACTGTCAAAACTTTAACACATACTGTGCTCTGTGGCGCAATGGATAGCACATTGGACTTCTAGACGCAGGTGTGTGGCCATTCAAAGGTTGTGGGTTCGAGTCCCCCCAGAGTCGTTTTTTCTTTGAAAACAACAAAATTCATCGCTCCTCACTAATGACACCAATCCACAGTAAAAAGCCATGGCGTGGCTCCGTGGCTTAGCTGGTCATAGCGCCTGTCTAGTAAACAGGAAGTCCTGGGTTCAAATCCCAGCGGTGCCTTTCCTTTATTGTAAGCAGTTGTTAGGTCATGACATTTAGCCTCCTGCTGAAGAGCAACTGTCAAAACTTTAACACATACTGTGCTCTGTGGCGCAATGGATAGCGCATTGGACTTCTAGACGCAGGTGTGTGGCCATTCAAAGGTTGTGGGTTCGAGTCCCCCCAGAGTCGTTTTTTCTATGAAAACAACAAAATTCATCGCTCCTCACTAATGACACCAATCCACAGTAAAAAGCCATGGCGTGGCGCTGTGGCTTAGCTGGTCATAGCGCCTGTCTAGTAAACAGGAAGTCCTGGGTTCAAATCCCAGCGGTGCCTTTCTATTATGTAAGCAGTTGTTAGGTCATGACATTCAGCCTCATGCTGAAGAGCAACTGTCAAAACTTAAACACATACTGGGCTCTGTGGCGCAATGGATAGCGCATTGGACTTCTAGACGCAGGTGTGTGGCCATTCAAAGGTTGTGGGTTCGAGTCCCACCAGAGTCGTTTTTTCTTTGAAAACAACAAAATTCATCGCTCCTCACTAATGACACCAATCCACAGTAAACAGGCATGGCGTGGCGCCGTGGCTTAGCTGGTCATAGCGCCTGTCTAGTAAACAGGAAATCCTGGGTTCAAATCCCAGCGGTGCCTTTCCATTATGTAAGCAGTTGTTAGGTCATGACATTTAGCCTCCTGCTGAAGAGCAACTGTCAAAACTTTAACACATACTGGGCTCTGTGGCGCAATGGATAGCGCATTGGACTTCTAGACGCAGGTGTGTGGCCATTCAAAGGTTGTGGGTTCGAGTCCCCCCAGAGTCGTTTTTTCTTTGAAAACAACAAAATTCATTGCTCCTCACTAATGACACCAATCCACAGTAAAAAGCCATGGCGTGGTGCCGTGGCTTAGCTGGTCATAGCGCCTGTCTAGTAAACAGGAAGTCCTGGGTTCAAATCCCAGCGGTGCCTTTCTATTATGTAAGCAGTTGTTAGGTCATGACATTCAGCCTCATGCTGAAGAGCAACTGTCAAAACTTTAACACATACTGGGCTCTGTGGCACAATGGATAGCGCATTGGACTTCTAGACGCAGGTGTGTGGCCATTCAAAGGTTGTGGGTTCGAGTCCCACCAGAGTCGTTTTTTCTTTGAAAACAACAAAATTCATCGCTCCTCACTAATGACACCAATCCACAGTAAACAGCCATGGCGTTGCGCCGTGGCTTAGCTGGTCATAGCGCCTGTCTAGTAAACAGGAAATCCTGGGTTCAAATCCCAGCGGTGCCTTTCCTTTATGTAAGCAGTTGTTAGGTCATGACATTTAGCCTCCTGCTGAAGAGCAACTGTCAAAACTTTAACACATGCTGGGCTCTGTGGCGCAATGGATAGCGCATTGGACTTCTAGACGCAGGTGTGTGGCCATTCAAAGGTTGTGGGTTCGAGTCCCACCAGAGTCATTTTTTCTTTGAAAACAACAAAATTCATCGCTCCTCACTAATGACACCAATCCACAGTAAAAAGCCATGGCGTGGCGCCGTGGCTTAGCTGGTCATAGCGCCTGTCTAGTAAACAGGAAATCCTGGGTTCAAATCCCAGCGGTGCCTTTCCTTTATGTAAGCAGTTGTTAGGTCATGACATTTAGCCTCCTGCTGAAGAGCAACTGTCAAAACTTTAACACATGCTGGGCTCTGTGGCGCAATGGATAGCGCATTGGACTTCTAGACGCAGGTGTGTGGCCATTCAAAGGTTGTGGGTTCGAGTCCCACCAGAGTCATTTTTTCTTTGAAAACAACAAAATTCATCGCTCCTCACTAATGACACCAATCCACAGTAAAAAGCCATGGCGTGGCGCCGTGGCTTAGCTGGTCATAGCGCCTGTCTAGTAAACAGGAAGTCCTGGGTTCAAGTCCCAGCGGTGCCTTTCCTTTATGTAAGCAGTTGTTAGGTCATGACATTTAGCCTCCTGCTGAAGAGCAACTGTCAAAACTTTAACACATACTGGACTCTGTGGCGCAATGGATAGCGCATTGGACTTCTAGACGCAGGTGTGTGGCCATTCAAAGGTTGTGGGTTCGAGTCCCACCAGAGTCATTTTTTCTTTGAAAACAACAAAATTCATCACTCCTCACTAATGACACCAATCCACAGTAAACAGCCATGGCGTGGCGCCGTGGCTTAGCTGGTCATAGCACCTGTCTAGTAAACAGGAAGTCCTGGGTTCAAGTCCCAGCGGTGCCTTTCCTTTATGTAAGCAGTTGTTAGGTCATGACATTTAGCCTCCTGCTGAAGAGCAACTGTCAAAACTTTAACACATACTGGGCTCTGTGGCGCAATGGATAGCGCATTGGACTTCTAGACGCAGGTGTGTGGCCATTCAAAGGTTGTGGGTTCGAGTCCCACCAGAGTCGTTTTTTCTTTGAAAACAACAAAATTCATCGCTCCTCACTAATGACACCAATCCACAGTAAACAGCCATGGCGTGGCGCCGTGGCTTAGCTGGTCATAGCGCCTGTCTAGTAAACAGGAAATCCTGGGTTCAAATCCCAGCGGTGCCTTTCCTTTATGTAAGCAGTTGTTAGGTCATGACATTTAGCCTCCTGCTGAAGAGCAACTGTCAAAACTTTAACACATGCTGGGCTCTGTGGCGCAATGGATAGCGCATTGGACTTCTAGACGCAGGTGTGTGGCCATTCAAAGGTTGTGGGTTCGAGTCCCACCAGAGTCATTTTTTCTTTGAAAACAACAAAATTCATCACTCCTCACTAATGACACCAATCCACAGTAAAAAGCCATGGCGTGGTGCCGTGGCTTAGCTGGTCATAGCGCCTGTCTAGTAAACAGGAAGTCCTGGGTTCAAGTCCCAGCGGTGCCTTTCCTTTATGTAAGCAGTTGTTAGGTCATGACATTTAGCCTCCTGCTGAAGAGCAACTGTCAAAACTTTAACACATACTGGGCTCTGTGGCGCAATGGATAGCGCATTGGACTTCTAGATGCAGGTGTGTGGCCATTCAAAGGTTGTGGGTTCGAGTCCCACCAGCGTCGTTTTTTCTTTGAAAACAACAAAATTCATCGCTCCTCACTAATGACACCAATCCACAGTAAACAGCCATGGCGTGGCGCCGTGGCTTAGCTGGTCATAGCGCCTGTCTAGTAAACAGGAAATCCTGGGTTCAAATCCCAGCGGTGCCTTTCCTTTATGTAAGCAGTTGTTAGGTCATGACATTTAGCCTCCTGCTGAAGAGCAACTGTCAAAACTTTAACACATGCTGGGCTCTGTGGCGCAATGGATAGCGCATTGGACTTCTAGACGCAGGTGTGTGGCCATTCAAAGGTTGTGGGTTCGAGTCCCACCAGAGTCATTTTTTCTTTGAAAACAACAAAATTCATCGCTCCTCACTAATGACACCAATCCACAGTAAAAAGCCATGGCGTGGCGCCGTGGCTTAGCTGGTCATAGCGCCTGTCTAGTAAACAGGAAGTCCTGGGTTCAAGTCCCAGCGGTGCCTTTCCTTTATGTAAGCAGTTGTTAGGTCATGACATTTAGCCTCCTGCTGAAGAGCAACTGTCAAAACTTTAACACATACTGGGCTCTGTGGCGCAATGGATAGCGCATTGGACTTCTAGATGCAGGTGTGTGGCCATTCAAAGGTTGTGGGTTCGAGTCCCACCAGAGTCGTTTTTTCTTTGAAAACAACAAAATTCATCGCTCCTCACTAATGACACCAATCCACAGTAAAAAGCCATGGCGTGGCGCCGTGGCTTAGCTGGTCATATCGCCTGTCTAGTAAACAGGAAGTCCTGGGTTCAAATCCCAGCGGTGCCTTTCTATTATGTAAGCAGTTGTTAGGTCATGACATTCAGCCTCATGCTGAAGAGCAACTGTCAAAACTTTAACACATACTGGGCTCTGTGGCGCAATGGATAGCGCATTGGACTTCTAGATGCAGGTGTGTGGCCATTCAAAGGTTGTGGGTTCGAGTCCCACCAGAGTTGTTTTTTCTTTGAAAACAACAAAACTCATCGCTCCTCACTAATGACACCAATGCACAGTAAAAAGCCATGGCGCGGCGCCGTGGCTTAGCTGGTCATAGCGCCTGTCTAGTAAACAGGAAGTCCTGGGTTCAAATACCAGCGGTGCCTTTCCTTTATGTAAGCAGTTGTTAGGTCATGACATTTAGCCTCCTGCTGAAGAGCAACTGTCAAAACTTTAACACATACTGTGCTCTGTGGCGCAATGGATAGCGCATTGGACTTCTAGACGCAGGTGTGTGGCCATTCAAAGGTTGTGGGTTCGACTGCCCCCAGAGTCGTTTTTTCTTTGAAAACAACAAAATTCATCGCTCCTCACTAATGACACCAATCCACAGTAAAAAGCCATGGCGTGGCGCCGTGGCTTAGCTGGTCATAGCGCCTGTCTAGTAAACAGGAAGTCCTGGGTTCAAATCCCAGCGGTGCCTTTCCTTTATGTAAGCAGTTTTTAGGTCATGACATTTAGCCTCCTGCTGAAGAGCAACTGTCAAAACTTTAACACATACTGGGCTCTGTGGCGCAATGGATAGCGCATTAGACTTCTAGACGCAGGTGTGTGGCCATTCAAAGGTTGTGGGTTCGAGTCCCACCAGAGTCGTTTTTTCTTTGAAAACAACAAAATTCATCGCTCCTCACTAATGACACCAATCCACAGTAAAAAGCCATGGCGTGGCGCCGTGGCTTAGCTGGTCATAGCACCTGTCTAGTAAACAGGAAGTCCTGGGTTCAAATCCCAGCGGTGCCTTTCTATTATGTAAGCAGTTGTTAGGTCATGACATTTAGCCTCCTGCTGAAGAGCAACTGTCAAAACTTTAACACATACTGGGCTCTGTGGTGCAATGGATAGCGCATTGGAAGTCCCACCAGAGTCGTTTTTTCTTTGGAAACAACAAAATTCATCGCTCCTCACTAATGACACCAATGCACAGTAAAAAGCCATGGCGTGTCGCCGTGGCTTAGCTGGTCATAGCGCCTGTCTAGTAAACAGGAAGTCCTGGGTTCAAATCCCAGCGGTGCCTTTCCTTTATGTAAGCAGTTGTTAGGTCATGACATTTAGCCTCCTGCTGAAGAGCAACTGTCAAAACTTTAACACATACTGGGCTCTGTGGCGCAATGGATAGCGCATTAGACTTCTAGACGCAGGTGTGTGGCCATTCAAAGGTTGTGTGTTCGAGTCCCACCAGAGTCGTTTTTCTTTGAAAACAACAAAATTCATCGCTCCTCACTAATGACACCAATCCACAGCTAAAAGCCATGGCGTGGCGCCGTGGCTTAGCTGGTCATAGCGCCTGTCTAGTAAACAGGAAGTCCTGGGTTCAAATCCCAGCAGTGCCTTTCTATTATGTAAGCAGTTGTTAGGTCATGACATTCAGCCTCATGCTGAAGAGCAACTGTCAAAACTTTAACACATACTGGGCTCTGTGGCGCAATGGATAGAGCATTGGACATCTAGATGCAGGTGTGTGGCCATTCAAAGGTTGTGGGTTCAAGTCCCACCAGAGTCGTTTTTTCTTTGAAAACAACAAAATTCATCGCTCCTCACTAATGACACCAATGCACAGTAAAAAGCCATGGCGTGGCGCCGTGGCTTAGCTGGTCATAGCGCCTGTCTAGTAAACAGGAAGTCCTGGGTTCAAATCCCAGCGGTGCCTTTCCTTTATGTAAGCAGTTGTTAGGTCATGACATTTAGCCTCCTGCTGAAGAGCAACTGTCAAAACTTTAACACATACTGTGCTCTGTGGCGCAATGGATAGCGCATTGGACTTCTAGACGCAGGTGTGTGGCCATTCAAAGGTTGTGGGTTCGAGTCCCCCCAGAGTCGTTTTTTCTTTGAAAACAACAAAATTCATCGCTCCTCACTAATGACACCAATCCACAGTAAAAAGCCATGGCGTGGCGCCGTGGCTTAGCTGGTCATAGCGCCTGTCTAGTAAACAGGAAGTCCTGGGTTCAAATCCCAGCGGTGCCTTTCCTTTATGTAAGCAGTTTTTAGGTCATGACATTTAGCCTCCTGCTGAAGAGCAACTGTCAAAACTTTAACACATACTGGGCTCTGTGGCGCAATGGATAGCGCATTGGACTTCTAGATGCAGGTGTGTGGCCATTCAAAGGTTGTGGGTTCGAGTCCCACCAGAGTCGTTTTTTCTTTGAAAACAACAAAATTCATCGCTCCTCACTAATGACACCAATCCACAGTAAAAAGCCATGGCGTGGCGCCGTGGCTTAGCTGGTCATAGCACCTGTCTAGTAAACAGGAAGTCCTGGGTTCAAATCCCAGCGGTGCCTTTCTATTATGTAAGCAGTTGTTAGGTCATGACATTTAGCCTCCTGCTGAAGAGCAACTGTCAAAACTTTAACACATACTGTGCTCTGTGGCGCAATGGATAGCGCATTGGACTTCTAGACGCAGGTGTGTGGCCATTCAAAGGTTGTGGGTTCGAGTCCCCCCAGAGTCGTTTTTTCTTTGAAAACAACAAAATTCATCGCTCCTCACTAATGACACCAATCCACAGTAAAAAGCCATGGCGTGGCGCCGTGGCTTAGCTGGTCATAGCGCCTGTCTAGTAAACAGGAAGTCCTGGGTTCAAATCCCAGCGGTGCCTTTCCTTTATGTAAGCAGTTTTTAGGTCATGACATTTAGCCTCCTGCTGAAGAGCAACTGTCAAAACTTTAACACATACTGGGCTCTGTGGCGCAATGGATAGCGCATTGGACTTCTAGATGCAGGTGTGTGGCCATTCAAAGGTTGTGGGTTCGAGTCCCGCCAGAGTCGTTTTTTCTTTGAAAACAACAAAATTCATCGCTCCTCACTAATGACACCAATCCACAGTAAAAAGCCATGGCGTGGCGCCGTGGCTTAGCTGGTCATAGCACCTGTCTAGTAAACAGGAAGTCCTGGGTTCAAATCCCAGCGGTGCCTTTCTATTATGTAAGCAGTTTTTAGGTCATGACATTTAGCCTCCTGCTGAAGAGCAACTGTCAAAACTTTAACACATACTGGGCTCTGTGGTGCAATGGATAGCGCATTGGAAGTCCCACCAGAGTCGTTTTTTCTTTGAAAACAACAAAATTCATCGCTCCTCACTAATGACACCAATGCACAGTAAAAAGCCATGGCGTGTCGCCGTGGCTTAGCTGGTCATAGCGCCTGTCTAGTAAACAGGAAGTCCTGGGTTCAAATCCCAGCGGTGCCTTTCCTTTATGTAAGCAGTTGTTAGGTCATGACATTTAGCCTCCTGCTGAAGAGCAACTGTCAAAACTTTAACACATGCTGGGCTCTGTGGCGCAATGGATAGCGCATTAGACTTCTAGACGCAGGTGTGTGGCCATTCAAAGGTTGTGTGTTCGAGTCCCACCAGAGTCTTTTTTCTTTGAAAACAACAAAATTCATCGCTCCTCACTAATGACACCAATCCACAGCTAAAAGCCATGGCGTGGCGCCGTGGCTTAGCTGGTCATAGCGCCTGTCTAGTAAACAGGAAGTCCTGGGTTCAAATCCCAGCGGTGCCTTTCTATTATGTAAGCAGTTTTTAGGTCATGACATTTAGCCTCCTGCTGAAGAGCAACTGTCAAAACTTTAACACATACTGGGCTCTGTGGCGCAATGGATAGCGCATTGGACTTCTAGATGCAGGTGTGTGGCCATTCAAAGGTTGTGGGTTCGAGTCCCACCAGAGTCGTTTTTTCTTTGAAAACAACAAAATTCATCGCTCCTCACTAATGACACCAATCCACAGTAAAAAGCCATGGCGTGGCGCCGTGGCTTAGCTGGTCATAGCACCTGTCTAGTAAACAGGAAGTCCTGGGTTCAAATCCCAGCGGTGCCTTTCTATTATGTAAGCAGTTTTTAGGTCATGACATTTAGCCTCCTGCTGAAGAGCAACTGTCAAAACTTTAACACATACTGGGCTCTGTGGTGCAATGGATAGCGCATTGGAAGTCCCACCAGAGTCGTTTTTTCTTTGAAAACAACAAAATTCATCGCTCCTCACTAATGACACCAATGCACAGTAAAAAGCCATGGCGTGTCGCCGTGGCTTAGCTGGTCATAGCGCCTGTCTAGTAAACAGGAAGTCCTGGGTTCAAATCCCAGCGGTGCCTTTCCTTTATGTAAGCAGTTGTTAGGTCATGACATTTAGCCTCCTGCTGAAGAGCAACTGTCAAAACTTTAACACATACTGGGCTCTGTGGCGCAATGGATAGCGCATTAGACTTCTAGACGCAGGTGTGTGGCCATTCAAAGGTTGTGTGTTCGAGTCCCACCAGAGTCTTTTTTCTTTGAAAACAACAAAATTCATCGCTCCTCACTAATGACACCAATCCACAGCTAAAAGCCATGGCGTGGCGCCGTGGCTTAGCTGGTCATAGCGCCTGTCTAGTAAACAGGAAGTCCTGGGTTCAAATCCCAGCGGTGCCTTTCTATTATGTAAGCAGTTTTTAGGTCATGACATTTAGCCTCCTGCTGAAGAGCAACTGTCAAAACTTTAACACATACTGGGCTCTGTGGCGCAATGGATAGCGCATTGGACTTCTAGATGCAGGTGTGTGGCCATTCAAAGGTTGTGGGTTCGAGTCCCACCAGAGTCGTTTTTTCTTTGAAAACAACAAAATTCATCGCTCCTCACTAATGACACCAATCCACAGTAAAAAGCCATGGCGTGGCGCCGTGGCTTAGCTGGTCATAGCACCTGTCTAGTAAACAGGAAGTCCTGGGTTCAAATCCCAGCGGTGCCTTTCTATTATGTAAGCAGTTGTTAGGTCATGACATTTAGCCTCCTGCTGAAGAGCAACTGTCAAAACTTTAACACATACTGGGCTCTGTGGTGCAATGGATAGCGCATTGGAAGTCCCACCAGAGTCGTTTTTTCTTTGAAAACAACAAAATTCATCGCTCCTCACTAATGACACCAATGCACAGTAAAAAGCCATGGCGTGTCGCCGTGGCTTAGCTGGTCATAGCGCCTGTCTAGTAAACAGGAAGTCCTGGGTTCAAATCCCAGCGGTGCCTTTCCTTTATGTAAGCAGTTGTTAGGTCATGACATTTAGCCTCCTGCTGAAGAGCAACTGTCAAAACTTTAACACATACTGGGCTCTGTGGCGCAATGGATAGCGCATTAGACTTCTAGACGCAGGTGTGTGGCCATTCAAAGGTTGTGTGTTCGAGTCCCACCAGAGTCTTTTTTCTTTGAAAACAACAAAATTCATCGCTCCTCACTAATGACACCAATCCACAGCTAAAAGCCATGGCGTGGTGCCGTGGCTTAGCTGGTCATAGCGCCTGTCTAGTAAACAGGAAGTCCTGGGTTCAAATCCCAGCGGTGCCTTTCTATTATGTAAGCAGTTGTTAGGTCATGACATTCAGCCTCATGCTGAAGAGCAACTGTCAAAACTTTAACACATACTGGGCTCTGTGGCGCAATGGATAGAGCATTGGACATCTAGATGCAGGTGTGTGGCCATTCAAAGGTTGTGGGTTCAAGTCCCACCAGAGTCGTTTTTTCTTTGAAAACAACAAAATTCATCGCTCCTCACTAATGACACCAATGCACAGTAAAAAGCCATGGCGTGGCGCCGTGGCTTAGCTGGTCATAGCGCCTGTCTAGTAAACAGGAAGTCCTGGGTTCAAATCCCAGCGGTGCCTTTCCTTTATGTAAGCAGTTGTTAGGTCATGACATTTAGCCTCCTGCTGAAGAGCAACTGTCAAAACTTTAACACATACTGGGCTCTGTGGCGCAATGGATAGCGCATTGGACTTCTAGACGCAGGTGTGTGGCCATTCAAAGGTTGTGGGCTTAAGTCCCACCAGAGTCATTTTTTCTTTGAAAACAACAAAATTCATCGCTCCTCACTAATGACACCAATCCACAGTAAAAAGCCATGGCGCGGCTCCGTGGCTTAGCTGGTCATAGCGCCTGTCTAGTAAACAGGAAGTCCTGCGTTCAAATCCCAGCGGTGCCTTTCCTTTATGTAAGCAGTTGTTAGGTCATGACATTTAGCCTCCTGCTGAAGAGCAACTGTCAAAACTTTAACACATACTGGGCTCTGTGGCGCAATGGATAGCGCATTGGACTTCTAGACGCAGGTGTGTGGCCATTCAAAGGTTGTGGGTTCGAGTCCCACCAGAGTCGTTTTTTCTTTGAAAACAACAAAATTCATTGCTCCTCACTAATGACACCAATCCACAGTAAAAAGCCATTGTGTGGCGCCGTGGCTTAGCTGGTCATAGCGCCTGTCTAGTAAACAGGAAGTCCTGGGTTCAAATCCCAGCGGTGCCTTTCTATTATGTAAGCAGTTGTTAGGTCATGACATTTAGCCTCCTGCTGAAGAGCAACTGTCAAAACTTTAACACATGCTGGGCTCTGTGGCGCAATGGATAGCGCATTGGACTTCTAGACGCAGGTGTGTGGCCATTCAAAGGTTGTGGGTTCGAGTCCCACCAGAGTCGTTTTTTCTTTGAAAACAACAAAATTCATCGCTCCTCACTAATGACACCAATCCACAGTAAAAAGCCATGGCGTGGCGCCATGGGTTAGCCGGTCATAGCGCCTGTCTAGTAAACAGGAAGTCCTGGGTTCAAATCTCAGCGGTGCCTTTCTATTATGTAAGCAGTTGTTAGGTCATGACATTCAGCCTCATGCTGAAGAGCAACTGTCAAAACTTTAACACATACTGGGCTCTGTGGCGCAATGGATAGCGCATTGGACTTCTAGACGCAGGTGTGTGGCCATTCAAAGGTTGTGGGTTCGAGTCCCACCAGAGTCGTTTTTTCTTTGAAAACAACAAAATTCATCGCTCCTCACTAATGACACCAATCCACAGTAAACAGCCATGGCGTGGCGCCGTGGCTTAGCTGGTCATAGCGCCTGTCTAGTAAACAGGAAATCCTGGGTTCAAATCCCAGCGGTGCCTTTCCTTTATGTAAGCAGTTGTTAGGTCATGACATTTAGCCTCCTGCTGAAGAGCAACTGTCAAAACTTTAACACATGCCGGGCTCTGTGGCGCAATGGATAGCGCATTGGACTTCTAGACGCAGGTGTGTGGCCATTCAAAGGTTGTGGGTTCGAGTCCCACCAGAGTCATTTTTTCTTTGAAAACAACAAAATTCATCGCTCCTCACTAATGACACCAATCCACAGTAAAAAGCCATGGCGTGGCGCCGTGGCTTAGCTGGTCATAGCGCCTGTCTAGTAAACAGGAAGTCCTGGGTTCAAGTCCCAGCGGTGCCTTTCCTTTATGTAAGCAGTTGTTAGGTCATGACATTTAGCCTCCTGCTGAAGAGCAACTGTCAAAACTTTAGCACATACTGGGCTCTGTGGCGCAATGGATAGCGCATTGGACTTCTAGATGCAGGTGTGTGGCCATTCAAAGGTTGTGGGTTCGAGTCCCACCAGAGTCGTTTTTTCTTTGAAAACAACAAAATTCATCGCTCCTCACTAATGACACCAATCCACAGTAAACAGCCATGGCGTGGCGCCGTGGCTTAGCTGGTCATAGCGCCTGTCTAGTAAACAGGAAATCCTGGGTTCAAATCCCAGCGGTGCCTTTCCTTTATGTAAGCAGTTGTTAGGTCATGACATTTAGCCTCCTGCTGAAGAGCAACTGTCAAAACTTTAACACATACTGGGCTCTGTGGCGCAATGGATAGCGCATTGGACTTCTAGACGCAGGTGTGTGGCCATTCAAAGGTTGTGGGCTTAAGTCCCACCAGAGTCATTTTTTCTTTGAAAACAACAAAATTCATCGCTCCTCACTAATGACACCAATCCACAGTAAAAAGCCATGGCGTGGCGCCATGGGTTAGCCGGTCATAGCGCCTGTCTAGTAAACAGGAAGTCCTGGGTTCAAATCTCAGCGGTGCCTTTCTATTATGTAAGCAGTTGTTAGGTCATGACATTCAGCCTCATGCTGAAGAGCAACTGTCAAAACTTTAACACATACTGGGCTCTGTGGCGCAATGGATAGCGCATTGGACTTCTAGACGCAGGTGTGTGGCCATTCAAAGGTTGTGGGTTCGAGTCCCACCAGAGTCGTTTTTTCTTTGAAAACAACAAAATTCATCGCTCCTCACTAATGACACCAATCCACAGTAAACAGCCATGGCGTGGCGCCGTGGCTTAGCTGGTCATAGCGCCTGTCTAGTAAACAGGAAATCCTGGGTTCAAATCCCAGCGGTGCCTTTCCTTTATGTAAGCAGTTGTTAGGTCATGACATTTAGCCTCCTGCTGAAGCGCAACTGTCAAAACTTTAACACATGCTGGGCTCTGTGGCGCAATGGATAGCGCATTGGACTTCTAGACGCAGGTGTGTGGCCATTCAAAGGTTGTGGGTTCGAGTCCCACCAGAGTCATTTTTTCTTTGAAAACAACAAAATTCATCGCTCCTCACTAATGACACCAATCCACAGTAAAAAGCCATGGCGTGGCGCCGTGGCTTAGCTGGTCATAGCGCCTGTCTAGTAAACAGGAAGTCCTGGGTTCAAGTCCCAGCGGTGCCTTTCCTTTATGTAAGCAGTTGTTAGGTCATGACATTCAGTCTCATGCTGAAGAGCAACTGTCAAAACTTTAACACATACTGGGCTCTGTGGCGCAATGGATAGCGCATTGGACTTCTAGACGCAGGTGTGTGGCCATTCAAAGGTTGTGGGCTTAAGTCCCACCAGAGTCATTTTTTCTTTGAAAACAACAAAATTCATCGCTCCTCACTAATGACACCAATCCACAGTAAAAAGCCATGGCGTGGCGCCGTGGCTTAGCTGGTCATATCGCCTGTCTAGTAAACAGGAAGTCCTGGGTTCAAATCCCAGCGGTGCCTTTCTATTATGTAAGCAGTTGTTAGGTCATGACATTCAGCCTCATGCTGAAGAGCAACTGTCAAAACTTTAACACATACTGGGCTCTGTGGCGCAATGGATAGCGCATTGGACTTCTAGATGCAGGTGTGTGGCCATTCAAAGGTTGTGGGTTCGAGTCCCACCAGAGTTGTTTTTTCTTTGAAAACAACAAAATTCATCGCTCCTCACTAATGACACCAATGCACAGTAAAAAGCCATGGCGCGGCGCCGTGGCTTAGCTGGTCATAGCGCCTGTCTAGTAACACTGGAACTCCTGAGATTTCAAGGTTCTGAGGACATCACCCCTCCTTCTCCTGCCCAATTAGCAGGACCATACATATGTTAATTTCAGAGCAAGACAGGAGCAGAAAGACAGGCAGGAGCTCTGTGGCAGGAGCTCTGTGGTGCACCAGGTCTAGTCTGTGTGCAGTCTGTGTGCACCAGGTCTAGTTTGTAGTCTAAAATAAATAAATAAAGTTTAGCCCTGTTTCGGCGTTATGTGTGAAGCGCTACATATTGACATAAGTATTATTTAGAGCGGTGAACCATTATCATTAGCGTGGTATTGGCGTTATGTATGAAGCAAGCGTCTCAGATTTTCTTGTGCATGCACTTCAATAGCGCCACACATTTACATGGCTGAACCAACCATTATCACGGGTCCATATTGTTCCCGTGAAACACATTATCATTAGCGTGGTATTGGCGTTATGTATGAAGCAAACGTCCCAGATTTTCTTGTGTATGCACTTCAATAGCGCCACACATTTACATGGCTGAACCAACCATTATCACGGGTTCATATTGTTCCCGTGAAACACATTATCATTAGCGTGGTATTGGCGTTATGTATGAAGCAAGCGTCCCAGATTTTCTTGTGTATGCACTTCAATAGCAGCAACAAAGTAATAAAGGTATAGTAAAGTAATAATTATTTTTACATTTACTTATTTTTACTCATACAGCATAGTAACATAATATTTTTTTGCAGTGTTTATGCTTGTGTTTGACTGATATTTCGTTCGTGTAAATAAGATATTTCGTTTGTGTAAATAACTTAGCGTCATTTATTTATTTTTACTCATACAGCATAGTAATATAATATTTTTGTGTTTTCTTGTGTTTGACTGATATTTCGTTCGTGTAAATAAGATATTTCGTTTGTGTAAATAACTTAGCGTCATTTATTTATTTTTACTCATACAGCATAGTAATATAATATTTTTTGCAGTGTTTATGCTTGTGTTTGACTGATATTTCGTTTGTGTAAATAAGATATTTCGTTTGTGTAAATAACTTAGCGTCATTTATTTATTTTTACTCATACAGCATAGTAATATAATATTTTTTGCAGTGTTTATGCTTGTGTTTGACTGATATTCACGGATTGCCGTGAACCATTATCACGGGTCCAATCAACTTTTATTGTTCCCGTGTATGCAGGGGATTAGCCCGGTTTCGGTTTCGGCGTTATGTGTGAAGCGCCACCTATTATAATAAAGTATAATTAGTATGCGCTGTTGTGGGTGTGTTCTTCAGAGTCATGATAAAAGCTGAAACCCAAAGGCAGGCGACTTACATTTTCACTACTATCCTGTGTGGAGACGACGCAAAACACCATGGCAAGACAGAGGACGTTCACCGGTCAAGAAGTTGCGGCTTTGCTGACCAACGAGGACTGCTGTGAGTCCGATGCGGGAGAAGGACCCTCCTGTTTTTTGACCAGCGATTCATCCGATGAAGAAAGAAGCAGTACATCGGATGAGGTACAACAGA
Source organism: Brachyhypopomus gauderio (assembly GCF_052324685.1). Taxonomy (NCBI): domain Eukaryota; kingdom Metazoa; phylum Chordata; class Actinopteri; order Gymnotiformes; family Hypopomidae; genus Brachyhypopomus; species Brachyhypopomus gauderio. Next base: position 56,470 of record NC_135217.1, read on the forward strand.
GCCCTCCAAGGAAGAGACGGACACAGGCTGACACCACACCTGCACCAACCGTACGGGCAAAAGATGGAACTGTTTGGGAGAAGGTTGGCATCGCACGCTCTCGTGTCAGCAGCTGTTCGCCTAATTCAACATTTGTTGAGCCGTCCGGGCCTACAGAGCATGCAAAGGTATAGTAACTTCATATTTCTTTCCAGTGTTTCTGCTTGTGTTTGAATGATATTTAGTACGTGTAATTTACCTAGCGTCATTTGTTTACTTTTACTAATACAGCGTAGGATCACAAGCAGACTGCAGAGTTTTCTGTGTTTGCTCGACATGGAGATGCTGCGAATCATCACAGACTGCACTGTCCATGAAGCCCGCAGAACAGACAGCAGCTGGAGTTTGTCGGTCAGCGAGTTTATGGCATTCGTAGCAATCCTATTTCTACGAGCAGTCCTCTGTCCAGTTGGAGCGATGTCGGACTGTTGGTCGGCAAAATATAACATGTACTTCTTTGTATTTGTTCTTTGCAGTGCGCCGTTGACATCATGGACCAGAAGGCGCGTGCATACACAGTGCGCGCAGGAACACGCCGGTGGCCCGTTGCAGTGTTTTATAACATACTTGACCTGGCAGCGATGAACGCGCATGTTTTGTACACGGCATGTACGGGGTCCAGAGAGTAGGAGAGTTTTTATGTGTACTCTTGCTGAGGAACTCCGTCTTCGTTTCCTACAGGAAAAGGAGTTGAAGAGAACGCCACGTCCTTCGCCTGCTCCTGGAAAGAAGACTACGTGTCAGGTGCAGACAAACTGCAACCGGAACCACAGCATAACCCCGTGCGCTGCATGCGGCAAGTACACCTGTCGCAAGTGTAGGGCAGAGTGTCCCTGGCTGTGTGGCAACTGTGTACCTAAAACTACATGAAGGTACGTCGATAAGTATATTTATATATATATGAATGAATTAATGTTTCAATTTATATAGCGCCTTATCTAAATACCCAAGGCGCTTTACAATTGTTAACACAGCTACGTTACAGACAACCAATCACACACACATATATATACACACACACTATTATTTGAACATAACCAAAAATCTCTTCTCTTTCTGTTCCACAGTCGCACATCATGAAACCCGGTGTCACGGTCTGCCCCGCATCTCCTGCCATTTCATGTCTGTTTCCGTGTTAGTCCTCTGTTTATTTCTCGTCGTGGTTGCTGGTTATTTTTCTCATGGTTGCTGGAATTGGATTCCCGTTCTGTTATGACCCATGCCTGTGATATTTTCACAGAATCAATTTATACATGAATGAATTCGTTCTAAATATAACATGTACTTCTGTGCGTGCATACACAGTGCGCGCAGGAACACGCCGGTGGCCCGTTGACCTTGGCAGCGATGAACGATGAACCTGCCGCAAATGTAAGAAAGAGGGTCCCTGGCTGGTACACATGAATAAATTCGTTCAAAATATAACATGTACTTTGTTCTTTGCAGTGCGCCGTTGACAGACATCATGAAGGTGCGTGCATACACAGTGCGCGCAGGAACACGCCGGTGGCCCGTTGCATGCAGCGAGTACACCCTGGCTGTGTAGCAACTGTTGGCTACAACTACATGAAGGTACGTTGATAAGTAGGCCTACATACGTAACACCACATATGTTACGTATTTTTGTCTTCTGAAAGATTTTATTCAAAATGTAAGGTGTACCTTGAATTGTTCTCCACAGCATCAACGCGTGTGTTGCATGCGGCAAGTGCATCTGGCGAGTACACCCTCAACTTCAAGACACCCTCAACTTTCTTGACATTCCACTTCAAGAAACCCGGAATAGACATCCATGTTTGATCAAAATAAAGTTGTTTTACAGCACATGAATTTGTTCTTCCTGTCTTTTCCTCTCCTTTTCCAGTCTGCTGTTTAGATCACAACATTTATCAGCCATATATATAATTGCGCCATATAATTTCTTAGCTTTTCAAACGCGAATTCAAACGCGGAAACAGAAAGTGTAACAAATATTATATAGTGTAGTAAATATACAAAGAGCTTCAAACAATATACAAAGAGGTTCAGACAATTTTATTTATTTTTATTGTTTGACGGGACTCATTTGAGAAACTCTCTACGTGCGCTTGAATTGTATCTTTTGAAACACGAGTCTACAAAATTTCCGCTGTTTGTTGTAGGATCGGTAACATATACAGTCTGCTTGTTTGTAACCAAGTTTTTCGTGAAGTATCACGTTTGGTGCCTTGTATGAGCTTGGAGGTGAGCCGCTTGTGCTTTGGCAGGCGTATGAGCTGGGGGTGAGACGCTTCCACCGCATTACCAAGACAATGGGCGTTAATCTCTTCACAGCAGGGGAGTGGGCTACATGGACCTTACTAAGCCTTGCGAAAATTTTCGCGGCCGTCGGGTTCCTAGTGGTAAACAGGAAGTCCTGGGTTCAAATACCAGCGGTGCCTTTCCTTTATGTAAGCAGTTGTTAGGTCATGACATTTAGCCTCCTGCTGAAGAGCAACTGTCAAAACTTTAACACATACTGGGCTCTGTGGCGCAATGGATAGTGCATTGGACTTCTAGACGCAGGTGTGTGGCCATTCAAAGGTTGTGGGTTCAAGTCCCACCAGAGTCATTTTTTCTTTGAAAACAACAAAATTCATCGCTCCTCACTAATGACACCAATCCACAGTAAAAAGCCATGGCGCGGCTCCGTGGCTTAGCTGGTCATAGCGCCTGTCTAGTAAACAGGAAGTCCTGGGTTCAAATCCCAGCGGTGCCTTTCCTTTATGTAAGCAGTTGTTAGGTCATGACATTTAGCCTCCTGCTGAAGAGCAACTGTCAAAACTTTAACACATACTGTGCTCTGTGGCGCAATGGATAGCGCATTGGACTTCTAGACGCAGGTGTGTGGCCATTCAAAGGTTGTGGGTTCGAGTCCCCCCAGAGTCGTTTTTTCTTTGAAAACAACAAAATTCATCGCTCCTCACTAATGACACCAATCCACAGTAAAAAGCCATGGCGTGGCGCCGTGGCTTAGCTGTTCATAGCGCCTGTCTAGTAAACAGGAAGTCCTGGGTTCAAATCCGAGCGGTGCCTTTCCTTTATATAAGCAGTTTTTAGGTCATGACATTTAGCCTCCTGCTGAAGAGCAACTGTCAAAACTTTAACACATACTGGGCTCTGTGGCGCAATGGATAGCGCATTGGACTTCTAGACGCAGGTGTGTGGCCATTCAAAGGTTGTGGGTTCGAGTCCCACCAGAGTCGTTTTTTCTTTGAAAACAACAAAATTCATCGCTCCTCACTAATGACACCAATCCACAGTAAAAAGCCATGGTGTGGCGCCGTGGCTTAGCTGGTCATAGCGCCTGTCTAGTAAACAGGAAGTCCTGGGTTCAAATCCCAGAGGTGCCTTTCTATTATGTAAGCAGTTGTTAGGTCATGACATTCAGCCTCATGCTGAAGAGCAACTGTCAAAACTTTAACACATACTGGGCTCTGTGGCGCAATGGATAGAGCATTGGACATCTAGATGCAGGTGTGTGGCCATTCAAAGGTTGTGGGTTCATGTCCCACCAGAGTCATTTTTTCTTTGAAAACAAAATTCATCGCTCCTCACTAATGACACCAATGCACAGTAAAAAGCCATGGCGCGGCGCCGTGGCTTAGCTGGTCATAGCGACTGTCTAGTAAACAGGAAGTCCTGGGTTCAAATCCCAGCAGTGCCTTTCCTTTATATAAGCAGTTTTTAGGTCATGACATTTAGCCTCCTGCTGAAGAGCAACTGTCAAAACTTTAACACATACTGGGCTCTGTGGCGCAATGGATAGCGCATTGGACTTCTAGACGCAGGTGTGTGGCCATTCAAAGGTTGTGGGTTCGAGTCCCACCAGAGTCGTTTTTTCTTTGAAAACAACAAAATTCATCGCTCCACACTAATGACACCAATCCACAGTAAAAAGCCATGGTGTGGCGCCGTGGCTTAGCTGGTCATAGCGCCTGTCTAGTAAACAGGAAGTCCTGGGTTCAAATCCCAGAGGTGCCTTTCTATTATGTAAGCAGTTGTTAGGTCATGACATTCAGCCTCATGCTGAAGAGCAACTGTCAAAACTTTAACACATACTGGGCTCTGTGGCGCAATGGATAGCGCATTGGACTTCTAGACACAGGTGTGTGGCCATTCAAAGGTTGTGGGTTCGAGTCCCACCAGAGTCGTTTTTTCTTTGAAAACAACAAAATTCATCGCTCCTCACTAATGACACCAATCCACAGTAAAAAGCCATGGCGTGGCGCCATGGGTTAGCTGGTCATAGCGCCTGTCTAGTAAACAGGAAGTCCTGGGTTCAAATCCCACCGGTGCCTTTCTATTATGTAAGCAGTTGTTAGGTCATGACATTTAGCCTCCTGCTGAAGAGCAACTGTCAAAACTTTAACACATACTAGGCTCTGTGGCGCAATGGATAGTGCATTGGACTTCTAGACGCAGGTGTGTGGCCATTCAAAGGTTGTGGGTTCAAGTCCCACCAGAGTCATTTTTTCTTTGAAAACAACAAAATTCATCGCTCCTCACTAATGACACCAATCCACAGTAAAAAGCCATGGCGTGGCTCCGTGGCTTAGCTGGTCATAGCGCCTGTCTAGTAAACAGGAAGTCCTGGGTTCAAATCCCAGCGGTGCCTTTCCTTTATGTAAGCAGTTGTTAGGTCATGACATTTAGCCTCCTGCTGAAGAGCAACTGTCAAAACTTTAACACATACTGTGCTCTGTGGTGCAATGGATAGCGCATTGGACTTCTAGACGCAGGTGTGTGGCCATTCAAAGGTTGTGGGTTCGAGTCCCCCCAGAGTCGTTTTTTCTATGAAAACAACAAAATTCATCGCTCCTCACTAATGACACCAATCCACAGTAAAAAGCCATGGCGTGGCGCTGTGGCTTAGCTGGTCATAGCGCCTGTCTAGTAAACAGGAAGTCCTGGGTTCAAATCCCAGCGGTGCCTTTCTATTATGTAAGCAGTTGTTAGGTCATGACATTCAGCCTCATGCTGAAGAGCAACTGTCAAAACTTTAACACATACTGGGCTCTGTGGCGCAATGGATAGCGCATTGGACTTCTAGACGCAGGTGTGTGGCCATTCAAAGGTTGTGGGTTCGAGTCCCCCCAGAGTCGTTTTTTCTTTGAAAACAACAAAATTCATCGCTCCTCACTAATGACACCAATCCACAGTAAAAAGCCATGGCGTGGCGCCATGGCTTAGCTGGTCATAGCGCCTGTCTAGTAAACAGGAAGTCCTGGGTTCAAATCCCAGCGGTGCCTTTCCTTTATGTAAGCAGTTGTTAGGTCATGACATTTAGCCTCCTGCTGAAGAGCAACTGTCAAAACTTTAACACATACTAGGCTCTGTGGCGCAATGGATAGTGCATTGGACTTCTAGACGCAGGTGTGTGGCCATTCAAAGGTTGTGGGTTCAAGTCCCACCAGAGTCATTTTTTCTTTGAAAACAACAAAATTCATCGCTCCTCACTAATGACACCAATCCACAGTAAAAAGCCATGGCGTGGCTCCGTGGCTTAGCTGGTCATAGTGCCTGTCTAGTAAACAGGAAGTCCTGGGTTCAAATCCCAGCGGTGCCTTTCCTTTATGTAAGCAGTTGTTAGGTCATGACATTTAGCCTCCTGCTGAAGAGCAACTGTCAAAACTTTAACACATACTGTGCTCTGTGGCGCAATGGATAGCGCATTGGACTTCTAGACGCAGGTGTGTGGCCATTCAAAGGTTGTGGGTTCGAGTCCCCCCAGAGTCGTTTTTTCTATGAAAACAACAAAATTCATCGCTCCTCACTAATGACACCAATCCACAGTAAAAAGCCATGGCGTGGCGCTGTGGCTTAGCTGGTCATAGTGCCTGTCTAGTAAACAGGAAGTCCTGGGTTCAAATCCCAGCGGTGCCTTTCTATTATGTAAGCAGTTGTTAGGTCATGACATTCAGCCTCATGCTGAAGAGCAACTGTCAAAACTTTAACACATACTGGGCTCTGTGGCGCAATGGATAGCGCATTGGACTTCTAGACGCAGGTGTGTGGCCATTCAAAGGTTGTGGGTTCGAGTCCCACCAGAGTCTTTTTTTCTTTCAAAACAACAAAATTCATCGCTCCTCACTAATGACACCAATCCACAGTAAAAAGCCATGGCATGGCGCCGTGGCTTTGCTGGTCATAGCGCCTGTCTAGTAAACAGGAAGTCCTGGGTTCAAATCCCAGCGGTGCCTTTCTATTATGTAAGCAGTTGTTAGGTCATGACATTCAGCCTCATGCTGAAGAGCAACTGTCAAAACTTTAACACATACTGGGCTCTGTGGCGCAATGGATAGCACATTGGACTTCTAGACGCAGGTGTGTGGCCATTCAAAGGTTGTGGGTTCGAGTCCCACCAGAGTCGTTTTTTCTTTGAAAACAACAAAATTCATCGCTCCTCACTAATGACACCAATCCACAGTAAAAAGCCATGGTGTGGCGCCGTGGCTTAGCTGGTCATAGCGCCTGTCTAGCAAACAGGAAGTCCTGGGTTCAAATCCCAGCGGTGCCTTTCTATTATGTAAGCAGTTGTTAGGTCATGACATTCAGCCTCATGCTGAAGAGCAACTGTCAAAACTTTAACACATACTGGGCTCTGTGGCGCAATGGATAGAGCATTGGACATCTAGATGCAGGTGTGTGGCCATTCAAAGGTTGTGGGTTCAAGTCCCCCCAGAGTCGTTTTTTCTTTGAAAACAACAAAATTCATCGCTCCTCACTAATGACACCAATCCACAGTAAACAGCCATGGTGTGGCGCCGTGGCTTAGCTGGTCATAGCGCCTGTCTAGTAAACAGGAAATCCTGGGTTCAAATCCCAGCAGTGCCTTTCCTTTATGTAAGCAGTTGTTAGGTCATGACATTTAGCCTCCTGCTGAAGAGCAACTGTCAAAACTTTAACACATACTGGGCTCTGTGGCGCAATGGATAGCGCATTGGACTTCTAGATGCAGGTGTGTGGCCATTCAAAGGTTGTGCGTTCGAGTCCCACCAGAGTCGTTTTTTCTTTGAAAACAACAAAATTCATCGCTCCTCACTAATGACACCAATCCACAGTAAAAAGCCATGGCGTGGCGCCATGGGTTAGCTGGTCATAGCGCCTGTCTAGTAAACAGGAAGTCCTGGGTTCAAATCCCAGCGGTGCCTTTCCTTTATGTAAGCAGTTGTTAGGTCATGACATTTAGCCTCCTGCTGAAGAGCAACTGTCAAAACTTTAACACATACTGGGCTCTGTGGCGCAATGGATAGTGCATTGGACTTCTAGACGCAGGTGTGTGGCCATTCAAAGGTTGTGGGTTCAAGTCCCACCAGAGTCATTTTTTCTTTGAAAACAACAAAATTCATCGCTCCTCACTAATGACACCAATCCACAGTAAAAAGCCATGGCGCGGCTCCGTGGCTTAGCTGGTCATAGCGCCTGTCTAGTAAACAGGAAGTCCTGGGTTCAAATCCCAGCGGTGCCTTTCCTTTATGTAAGCAGTTGTTAGGTCATGACATTTAGCCTCCTGCTGAAGAGCAACTGTCAAAACTTTAACACATACTGTGCTCTGTGGCACAATGGATAGCGCATTGGACTTCTAGACGCAGGTGTGTGGCCATTCAAAGGTTGTGGGTTCGAGTCCCCCCAGAGTCGTTTTTTCTTTGAAAACAACAAAATTCATCGCTCCTCACTAATGACACCAATCCACAGTAAAAAGCCATGGCGTGGCGCCGTGGCTTAGCTGGTCATAGCGCCTGTCTAGTAAACAGGAAGTCCTGGGTTCAAATCCCAGCGGTGCCTTTCTATTATGTAAGCAGTTGTTAGGTCATGACATTCAGCCTCATGCTGAAGAGCAACTGTCAAAACTTTAACACATACTGGGCTCTGTGGCGCAATGGATAGCGCATTGGACTTCTAGACGCAGGTGTGTGGCCATTCAAAGGTTGTGGGTTCGAGTCCCACCAGAGTCGTTTTTTCTTTGAAAACAACAAAATTCATCGCTCCTCACTAATGACACCAATCCACAGTAAAAAGCCATGGTGTGGCGCCGTGGCTTAGCTGGTCATAGCGCCTGTCTAGTAAACAGGAAGTCCTGGGTTCAAATCCCAGCGGTGCCTTTCTATTATGTAAGCAGTTGTTAGGTCATGACATTCAGCCTCATGCTGAAGAGCAACTGTCAAAACTTTAACACATACTGGGCTCTGTGGCGCAATGGATAGCGCATTGGACTTCTAGATGCAGGTGTGTGGCCATTCAAAGGTTGTGGGTTCGAGTCCCACCAGAGTCGTTTTTTCTTTGAAAACAACAAAATTCATCGCTCCTCACTAATGACACCAATCCACAGTAAAAAGCCATGGCGTGGCGCCATGGGTTAGCTGGTCATAGCGCCTGTCTAGTAAACAGGAAGTCCTGGGTTCAAATCCCAGCGGTGCCTTTCTATTATGTAAGCAGTTGTTAGTTCATGACATTCAGCCTCATGCTGAAGAGCAACTGTCAAAACTTTAAAACATACTGGGCTCTGTGGCGCAATGGATAGAGCATTGGACATCTAGATGCTGGTGTGTGGCCATTCAAAGCTTGTGGGTTCAAGTCCCACCAGAGTCATTTTTTCTTTGAAAACAAAATTCATCGCTCCTCACTAATGACACCAATGCACAGTAAAAAGCCATGGCGTGTCGCCGTGGCTTAGCTGGTCATAGCGCCTGTCTAGTAAACAGGAAGTCCTGGGTTCAAATCCCAGCGGTGCCTTTCCTTTATGTAAGCAGTTGTTAGGTCATGACATTTAGCCTCCTGCTGAAGAGCAACTGTCAAAACTTTAACACATACTGGGCTCTGTGGCGCAATGGATAGCGCATTAGACTTCTAGACGCAGGTGTGTGGCCATTCAAAGGTTGTGTGTTCGAGTCCCACCAGAGTCGTTTTTCTTTGAAAACAACAAAATTCATCGCTCCTCACTAATGACACCAATCCACAGCTAAAAGCCATGGCGTGGCGCCGTGGCTTAGCTGGTCATAGCGCCTGTCTAGTAAACAGGAAGTCCTGGGTTCAAATCCCAGCGGTGCCTTTCTATTATGTAAGCAGTTGTTAGGTCATGACATTCAGCCTCATGCTGAAGAGCAACTGTCAAAACTTTAACACATACTGGGCTCTGTGGCGCAATGGATAGAGCATTGGACATCTAGATGCAGGTGTGTGGCCATTCAAAGGTTGTGGGTTCAAGTCCCACCAGAGTCGTTTTTTCTTTGAAAACAACAAAATTCATCGCTCCTCACTAATGACACCAATGCACAGTAAAAAGCCATGGCGTGGCGCCGTGGCTTAGCTGGTCATAGCGCCTGTCTAGTAAACAGGAAGTCCTGGGTTCAAATCCCAGCGGTGCCTTTCCTTTATGTAAGCAGTTGTTAGGTCATGACATTTAGCCTCCTGCTGAAGAGCAACTGTCAAAACTTTAACACATACTGTGCTCTGTGGCGCAATGGATAGCGCATTGGACTTCTAGACGCAGGTGTGTGGCCATTCAAAGGTTGTGGGTTCGAGTCCCCCCAGAGTCGTTTTTTCTTTGAAAACAACAAAATTCATCGCTCCTCACTAATGACACCAATCCACAGTAAAAAGCCATGGCGTGGCGCCGTGGCTTAGCTGGTCATAGCGCCTGTCTAGTAAACAGGAAGTCCTGGGTTCAAATCCCAGCGGTGCCTTTCTATTATGTAAGCAGTTGTTAGGTCATGACATTTAGCCTCCTGCTGAAGAGCAACTGTCAAAACTTTAACACATACTGGGCTCTGTGGCGCAATGGATAGCGCATTAGACTTCTAGACGCAGGTGTGTGGCCATTCAAAGGTTGTGTGTTCGAGTCCCACCAGAGTCGTTTTTTCTTTGAAAACAACAAAATTCATCGCTCCTCACTAATGACACCAATCCACAGCTAAAAGCCATGGCGTGGCGCCGTGGCTTAGCTGGTCATAGCGCCTGTCTAGTAAACAGGAAGTCCTGGGTTCAAATCCCAGCGGTGCCTTTCTATTATGTAAGCAGTTGTTAGGTCATGACATTCAGCCTCATGCTGAAGAGCAACTGTCAAAACTTTAACACATACTGGGCTCTGTGGCGCAATGGATAGCGCATTGGACTTCTAGACGCAGGTGTGTGGCCATTCAAAGGTTGTGGGTTCGAGTCCCACCAGAGTCGTTTTTTCTTTGAAAACAACAAAATTCATCGCTCCTCACTAATGACACCAATCCACAGTAAACAGCCATGGCGTGGCGCCGTGGCTTAGCTGGTCATAGCGCCTGTCTAGTAAACAGGAAATCCTGGGTTCAAATCCCAGCGGTGCCTTTCCTTTATGTAAGCAGTTGTTAGGTCATGACATTTAGCCTCCTGCTGAAGAGCAACTGTCAAAACTTTAACACATGCTGGGCTCTGTGGCGCAATGGATAGCGCATTGGACTTCTAGACGCAGGTGTGTGGCCATTCAAAGGTTGTGGGTTCGAGTCCCACCAGAGTCATTTTTTCTTTGAAAACAACAAAATTCATCACTCCTCACTAATGACACCAATCCACAGTAAAAAGCCATGGCGTGGTGCCGTGGCTTAGCTGGTCATAGCGCCTGTCTAGTAAACAGGAAGTCCCGGGTTCAAGTCCCAGCGGTGCCTTTCCTTTATGTAAGCAGTTGTTAGGTCATGACATTTAGCCTCCTGCTGAAGAGCAACTGTCAAAACTTTAACACATACTGGGCTCTGTGGCGCAATGGATAGCGCATTGGACTTCTAGATGCAGGTGTGTGGCCATTCAAAGGTTGTGGGTTCGAGTCCCACCAGCGTCGTTTTTTCTTTGAAAACAACAAAATTCATCGCTCCTCACTAATGACACCAATCCACAGTAAACAGCCATGGCGTGGCGCCGTGGCTTAGCTGGTCATAGCGCCTGTCTAGTAAACAGGAAATCCTGGGTTCAAATCGCAGCGGTGCCTTTCCTTTATGTAAGCAGTTGTTAGGTCATGACATTTAGCCTCCTGCTGAAGAGCAACTGTCAAAACTTTAACACATGCTGGGCTCTGTGGCGCAATGGATAGCGCATTGGACTTCTAGACGCAGGTGTGTGGCCATTCAAAGGTTGTGGGTTCGAGTCCCACCAGAGTCATTTTTTCTTTGAAAACAACAAAATTCATCGCTCCTCACTAATGACACCAATCCACAGTAAAAAGCCATGGCGTGGCGCCGTGGCTTAGCTGGTCATAGCGCCTGTCTAGTAAACAGGAAGTCCTGGGTTCAAGTCCCAGCGGTGCCTTTCCTTTATGTAAGCAGTTGTTAGGTCATGACATTTAGCCTCCTGCTGAAGAGCAACTGTCAAAACTTTAACACATACTGGGCTCTGTGGCGCAATGGATAGCGCATTGGACTTCTAGATGCAGGTGTGTGGCCATTCAAAGGTTGTGGGTTCGAGTCCCACCAGAGTCGTTTTTTCTTTGAAAACAACAAAATTCATCGCTCCTCACTAATGACACCAATCCACAGTAAAAAGCCATGGCGTGGCGCCGTGGCTTAGCTGGTCATATCGCCTGTCTAGTAAACAGGAAGTCCTGGGTTCAAATCCCAGCGGTGCCTTTCTATTATGTAAGCAGTTGTTAGGTCATGACATTCAGCCTCATGCTGAAGAGCAACTGTCAAAACTTTAACACATACTGGGCTCTGTGGCGCAATGGATAGCGCATTGGACTTCTAGATGCAGGTGTGTGGCCATTCAAAGGTTGTGGGTTCGAGTCCCACCAGAGTTGTTTTTTCTTTGAAAACAACAAAATTCATCGCTCCTCACTAATGACACCAATGCACAGTAAAAAGCCATGGCGCGGCGCCGTGGCTTAGCTGGTCATAGCGCCTGTCTAGTAAACAGGAAGTCCTGGGTTCAAATACCAGCGGTGCCTTTCCTTTATGTAAGCAGTTGTTAGGTCATGACATTTAGCCTCCTGCTGAAGAGCAACTGTCAAAACTTTAGCACATACTGTGCTCTGTGGCGCAATGGATAGCGCATTGGACTTCTAGACGCAGGTGTGTGGCCATTCAAAGGTTGTGGGTTCGACTCCCCCCAGAGTCGTTTTTTCTTTGAAAACAACAAAATTCATCGCTCCTCACTAATGACACCAATCCACAGTAAAAAGCCATGGCGTGGCGCCGTGGCTTAGCTGGTCATAGCGCCTGTCTAGTAAACAGGAAGTCCTGGGTTCAAATCCCAGCGGTGCCTTTCCTTTATGTAAGCAGTTTTTAGGTCATGACATTTAGCCTCCTGCTGAAGAGCAACTGTCAAAACTTTAACACATACTGGGCTCTGTGGCGCAATGGATAGCGCATTAGACTTCTAGACGCAGGTGTGTGGCCATTCAAAGGTTGTGGGTTCGAGTCCCACCAGAGTCGTTTTTTCTTTGAAAACAACAAAATTCATCGCTCCTCACTAATGACACCAATCCACAGTAAAAAGCCATGGCGTGGCGCCGTGGCTTAGCTGGTCATAGCACCTGTCTAGTAAACAGGAAGTCCTGGGTTCAAATCCCAGCGGTGCCTTTCTATTATGTAAGCAGTTGTTAGGTCATGACATTTAGCCTCCTGCTGAAGAGCAACTGTCAAAACTTTAACACATACTGGGCTCTGTGGTGCAATGGATAGCGCATTGGAAGTCCCACCAGAGTCGTTTTTTCTTTGAAAACAACAAAATTCATCGCTCCTCACTAATGACACCAATGCACAGTAAAAAGCCATGGCGTGTCGCCGTGGCTTAGCTGGTCATAGCGCCTGTCTAGTAAACAGGAAGTCCTGGGTTCAAATCCCAGCGGTGCCTTTCCTTTATGTAAGCAGTTGTTAGGTCATGACATTTAGCCTCCTGCTGAAGAGCAACTGTCAAAACTTTAACACATACTGGGCTCTGTGGCGCAATGGATAGCGCATTAGACTTCTAGACGCAGGTGTGTGGCCATTCAAAGGTTGTGTGTTCGAGTCCCACCAGAGTCGTTTTTCTTTGAAAACAACAAAATTCATCGCTCCTCACTAATGACACCAATCCACAGCTAAAAGCCATGGCGTGGCGCCGTGGCTTAGCTGGTCATAGCGCCTGTCTAGTAAACAGGAAGTCCTGGGTTCAAATCCCAGCGGTGCCTTTCCTTTATGTAAGCAGTTGTTAGGTCATGACATTTAGCCTCCTGCTGAAGAGCAACTGTCAAAACTTTAACACATACTGTGCTCTGTGGCGCAATGGATAGCGCATTGGACTTCTAGACGCAGGTGTGTGGCCATTCAAAGGTTGTGGGTTCGAGTCCCCCCAGAGTCGTTTTTTCTTTGAAAACAACAAAATTCATCGCTCCTCACTAATGACACCAATCCACAGTAAAAAGCCATGGCGTGGCGCCGTGGCTTAGCTGGTCATAGCGCCTGTCTAGTAAACAGGAAGTCCTGGGTTCAAATCCCAGCGGTGCCTTTCTATTATGTAAGCAGTTGTTAGGTCATGACATTTAGCCTCCTGCTGAAGAGCAACTGTCAAAACTTTAACACATACTGGGCTCTGTGGCGCAATGGATAGCGCATTAGACTTCTAGACGCAGGTGTGTGGCCATTCAAAGGTTGTGTGTTCGAGTCCCACCAGAGTCGTTTTTTCTTTGAAAACAACAAAATTCATCGCTCCTCACTAATGACACCAATCCACAGCTAAAAGCCATGGCGTGGCGCCGTGGCTTAGCTGGTCATAGCGCCTGTCTAGTAAACAGGAAGTCCTGGGTTCAAATCCCAGCGGTGCCTTTCTATTATGTAAGCAGTTGTTAGGTCATGACATTCAGCCTCATGCTGAAGAGCAACTGTCAAAACTTTAACACATACTGGGCTCTGTGGCGCAATGGATAGCGCATTGGACTTCTAGACGCAGGTGTGTGGCCATTCAAAGGTTGTGGGTTCGAGTCCCACCAGAGTCGTTTTTTCTTTGAAAACAACAAAATTCATCGCTCCTCACTAATGACACCAATCCACAGTAAACAGCCATGGCGTGGCGCCGTGGCTTAGCTGGTCATAGCGCCTGTCTAGTAAACAGGAAATCCTGGGTTCAAATCCCAGCGGTGCCTTTCCTTTATGTAAGCAGTTGTTAGGTCATGACATTTAGCCTCCTGCTGAAGAGCAACTGTCAAAACTTTAACACATGCTGGGCTCTGTGGCGCAATGGATAGCGCATTGGACTTCTAGACGCAGGTGTGTGGCCATTCAAAGGTTGTGGGTTCGAGTCCCACCAGAGTCATTTTTTCTTTGAAAACAACAAAATTCATCACTCCTCACTAATGACACCAATCCACAGTAAAAAGCCATGGCGTGGTGCCGTGGCTTAGCTGGTCATAGCGCCTGTCTAGTAAACAGGAAGTCCTGGGTTCAAGTCCCAGCGGTGCCTTTCCTTTATGTAAGCAGTTGTTAGGTCATGACATTTAGCCTCCTGCTGAAGAGCAACTGTCAAAACTTTAACACATACTGGGCTCTGTGGCGCAATGGATAGCGCATTGGACTTCTAGATGCAGGTGTGTGGCCATTCAAAGGTTGTGGGTTCGAGTCCCACCAGCGTCGTTTTTTCTTTGAAAACAACAAAATTCATCGCTCCTCACTAATGACACCAATCCACAGTAAACAGCCATGGCGTGGCGCCGTGGCTTAGCTGGTCATAGCGCCTGTCTAGTAAACAGGAAATCCTGGGTTCAAATCGCAGCGGTGCCTTTCCTTTATGTAAGCAGTTGTTAGGTCATGACATTTAGCCTCCTGCTGAAGAGCAACTGTCAAAACTTTAACACATGCTGGGCTCTGTGGCGCAATGGATAGCGCATTGGACTTCTAGACGCAGGTGTGTGGCCATTCAAAGGTTGTGGGTTCGAGTCCCACCAGAGTCATTTTTTCTTTGAAAACAACAAAATTCATCGCTCCTCACTAATGACACCAATCCACAGTAAAAAGCCATGGCGTGGCGCCGTGGCTTAGCTGGTCATAGCGCCTGTCTAGTAAACAGGAAGTCCTGGGTTCAAGTCCCAGCGGTGCCTTTCCTTTATGTAAGCAGTTGTTAGGTCATGACATTTAGCCTCCTGCTGAAGAGCAACTGTCAAAACTTTAACACATACTGGGCTCTGTGGCGCAATGGATAGCGCATTGGACTTCTAGATGCAGGTGTGTGGCCATTCAAAGGTTGTGGGTTCGAGTCCCACCAGAGTTGTTTTTTCTTTGAAAACAACAAAATTCATCGCTCCTCACTAATGACACCAATCCACAGTAAAAAGCCATGGCGTGGCGCCGTGGCTTAGCTGGTCATATCGCCTGTCTAGTAAACAGGAAGTCCTGGGTTCAAATCCCAGCGGTGCCTTTCTATTATGTAAGCAGTTGTTAGGTCATGACATTCAGCCTCATGCTGAAGAGCAACTGTCAAAACTTTAACACATACTGGGCTCTGTGGCGCAATGGATAGCGCATTGGACTTCTAGATGCAGGTGTGTGGCCATTCAAAGGTTGTGGGTTCGAGTCCCACCAGAGTTGTTTTTTCTTTGAAAACAACAAAATTCATCGCTCCTCACTAATGACACCAATGCACAGTAAAAAGCCATGGCGCGGCGCCGTGGCTTAGCTGGTCATAGCGCCTGTCTAGTAAACAGGAAGTCCTGGGTTCAAATACCAGCGGTGCCTTTCCTTTATGTAAGCAGTTGTTAGGTCATGACATTTAGCCTCCTGCTGAAGAGCAACTGTCAAAACTTTAACACATACTGTGCTCTGTGGCGCAATGGATAGCGCATTGGACTTCTAGACGCAGGTGTGTGGCCATTCAAAGGTTGTGGGTTCGACTCCCCCCAGAGTCGTTTTTTCTTTGAAAACAACAAAATTCATCGCTCCTCACTAATGACACCAATCCACAGTAAAAAGCCATGGCGTGGCGCCGTGGCTTAGCTGGTCATAGCGCCTGTCTAGTAAACAGGAAGTCCTGGGTTCAAATCCCAGCGGTGCCTTTCCTTTATGTAAGCAGTTTTTAGGTCATGACATTTAGCCTCCTGCTGAAGAGCAACTGTCAAAACTTTAACACATACTGGGCTCTGTGGCGCAATGGATAGCGCATTAGACTTCTAGACGCAGGTGTGTGGCCATTCAAAGGTTGTGGGTTCGAGTCCCACCAGAGTCGTTTTTTCTTTGAAAACAACAAAATTCATCGCTCCTCACTAATGACACCAATCCACAGTAAAAAGCCATGGCGTGGCGCCGTGGCTTAGCTGGTCATAGCACCTGTCTAGTAAACAGGAAGTACCGGGTTCAAATCCCAGCGGTGCCTTTCTATTATGTAAGCAGTTGTTAGGTCATGACATTTAGCCTCCTGCTGAAGAGCAACTGTCAAAACTTTAACACATACTGGGCTCTGTGGTGCAATGGATAGCGCATTGGAAGTCCCACCAGAGTCGTTTTTTCTTTGAAAACAACAAAATTCATCGCTCCTCACTAATGACACCAATGCACAGTAAAAAGCCATGGCGTGTCGCCGTGGCTTAGCTGGTCATAGCGCCTGTCTAGTAAACAGGAAGTCCTGGGTTCAAATCCCAGCGGTGCCTTTCCTTTATGTAAGCAGTTGTTAGGTCATGACATTTAGCCTCCTGCTGAAGAGCAACTGTCAAAACTTTAACACATACTGGGCTCTGTGGCGCAATGGATAGCGCATTAGACTTCTAGACGCAGGTGTGTGGCCATTCAAAGGTTGTGTGTTCGAGTCCCACCAGAGTCGTTTTTCTTTGAAAACAACAAAATTCATCGCTCCTCACTAATGACACCAATCCACAGCTAAAAGCCATGGCGTGGCGCCGTGGCTTAGCTGGTCATAGCGCCTGTCTAGTAAACAGGAAGTCCTGGGTTCAAATCCCAGCGGTGCCTTTCTATTATGTAAGCAGTTGTTAGGTCATGACATTCAGCCTCATGCTGAAGAGCAACTGTCAAAACTTTAACACATACTGGGCTCTGTGGCGCAATGGATAGAGCATTGGACATCTAGATGCAGGTGTGTGGCCATTCAAAGGTTGTGGGTTCAAGTCCCACCAGAGTCGTTTTTTCTTTGAAAACAACAAAATTCATCGCTCCTCACTAATGACACCAATGCACAGTAAAAAGCCATGGCGTGGCGCCGTGGCTTAGCTGGTCATAGCGCCTGTCTAGTAAACAGGAAGTCCTGGGTTCAAATCCCAGCGGTGCCTTTCCTTTATGTAAGCAGTTGTTAGGTCATGACATTTAGCCTCCTGCTGAAGAGCAACTGTCAAAACTTTAACACATACTGTGCTCTGTGGCGCAATGGATAGCGCATTGGACTTCTAGACGCAGGTGTGTGGCCATTCAAAGGTTGTGGGTTCGAGTCCCCCCAGAGTCGTTTTTTCTTTGAAAACAACAAAATTCATCGCTCCTCACTAATGACACCAATCCACAGTAAAAAGCCATGGCGTGGCGCCGTGGCTTAGCTGGTCATAGCGCCTGTCTAGTAAACAGGAAGTCCTGGGTTCAAATCCCAGCGGTGCCTTTCCTTTATGTAAGCAGTTTTTAGGTCATGACATTTAGCCTCCTGCTGAAGAGCAACTGTCAAAACTTTAACACATACTGGGCTCTGTGGCGCAATGGATAGCGCATTGGACTTCTAGATGCAGGTGTGTGGCCATTCAAAGGTTGTGGGTTCGAGTCCCACCAGAGTCGTTTTTTCTTTGAAAACAACAAAATTCATCGCTCCTCACTAATGACACCAATCCACAGTAAAAAGCCATGGCGTGGCGCCGTGGCTTAGCTGGTCATAGCACCTGTCTAGTAAACAGGAAGTCCTGGGTTCAAATCCCAGCGGTGCCTTTCTATTATGTAAGCAGTTGTTAGGTCATGACATTTAGCCTCCTGCTGAAGAGCAACTGTCAAAACTTTAACACATACTGGGCTCTGTGGCGCAATGGATAGCGCATTAGACTTCTAGACGCAGGTGTGTGGCCATTCAAAGGTTGTGTGTTCGAGTCCCACCAGAGTCTTTTTTCTTTGAAAACAACAAAATTCATCGCTCCTCACTAATGACACCAATCCACAGCTAAAAGCCATGGCGTGGCGCCGTGGCTTAGCTGGTCATAGCGCCTGTCTAGTAAACAGGAAGTCCTGGGTTCAAATCCCAGCGGTGCCTTTCTATTATGTAAGCAGTTGTTAGGTCATGACATTCAGCCTCATGCTGAAGAGCAACTGTCAAAACTTTAACACATACTGGGCTCTGTGGCGCAATGGATAGAGCATTGGACATCTAGATGCAGGTGTGTGGCCATTCAAAGGTTGTGGGTTCAAGTCCCACCAGAGTCGTTTTTTCTTTGAAAACAACAAAATTCATCGCTCCTCACTAATGACACCAATGCACAGTAAAAAGCCATGGCGTGGCGCCGTGGCTTAGCTGGTCATAGCGCCTGTCTAGTAAACAGGAAGTCCTGGGTTCAAATCCCAGCGGTGCCTTTCCTTTATGTAAGCAGTTGTTAGGTCATGACATTTAGCCTCCTGCTGAAGAGCAACTGTCAAAACTTTAACACATACTGTGCTCTGTGGCGCAATGGATAGCGCATTGGACTTCTAGACGCAGGTGTGTGGCCATTCAAAGGTTGTGGGTTGGAGTCCCCCCAGAGTCGTTTTTTCTTTGAAAACAACAAAATTCATCGCTCCTCACTAATGACACCAATCCACAGTAAAAAGCCATGGCGTGGCGCCGTGGCTTAGCTGGTCATAGCGCCTGTCTAGTAAACAGGAAGTCCTGGGTTCAAATCCCAGCGGTGCCTTTCCTTTATGTAAGCAGTTTTTAGGTCATGACATTTAGCCTCCTGCTGAAGAGCAACTGTCAAAACTTTAACACATACTGGGCTCTGTGGCGCAATGGATAGCGCATTGGACTTCTAGATGCAGGTGTGTGGCCATTCAAAGGTTGTGGGTTCGAGTCCCACCAGAGTCGTTTTTTCTTTGAAAACAACAAAATTCATCGCTCCTCACTAATGACACCAATCCACAGTAAAAAGCCATGGCGTGGCGCCGTGGCTTAGCTGGTCATAGCACCTGTCTAGTAAACAGGAAGTCCTGGGTTCAAATCCCAGCGGTGCCTTTCTATTATGTAAGCAGTTTTTAGGTCATGACATTTAGCCTCCTGCTGAAGAGCAACTGTCAAAACTTTAACACATACTGGGCTCTGTGGTGCAATGGATAGCGCATTGGAAGTCCCACCAGAGTCGTTTTTTCTTTGAAAACAACAAAATTCATCGCTCCTCACTAATGACACCAATCCACAGTAAAAAGCCATGGCGTGGCGCCGTGGCTTAGCTGGTCATAGCACCTGTCTAGTAAACAGGAAGTCCTGGGTTCAAATCCCAGCGGTGCCTTTCTATTATGTAAGCAGTTGTTAGGTCATGACATTTAGCCTCCTGCTGAAGAGCAACTGTCAAAACTTTAACACATACTGGGCTCTGTGGTGCAATGGATAGCGCATTGGAAGTCCCACCAGAGTCGTTTTTTCTTTGAAAACAACAAAATTCATCGCTCCTCACTAATGACACCAATGCACAGTAAAAAGCCATGGCGTGTCGCCGTGGCTTAGCTGGTCATAGCGCCTGTCTAGTAAACAGGAAGTCCTGGGTTCAAATCCCAGCGGTGCCTTTCCTTTATGTAAGCAGTTGTTAGGTCATGACATTTAGCCTCCTGCTGAAGAGCAACTGTCAAAACTTTAACACATACTGGGCTCTGTGGCGCAATGGATAGCGCATTAGACTTCTAGACGCAGGTGTGTGGCCATTCAAAGGTTGTGTGTTCGAGTCCCACCAGAGTCGTTTTTCTTTGAAAACAACAAAATTCATCGCTCCTCACTAATGACACCAATCCACAGCTAAAAGCCATGGCGTGGCGCCGTGGCTTAGCTGGTCATAGCGCCTGTCTAGTAAACAGGAAGTCCTGGGTTCAAATCCCAGCGGTGCCTTTCTATTATGTAAGCAGTTGTTAGGTCATGACATTCAGCCTCATGCTGAAGAGCAACTGTCAAAACTTTAACACATACTGGGCTCTGTGGCGCAATGGATAGAGCATTGGACATCTAGATGCAGGTGTGTGGCCATTCAAAGGTTGTGGGTTCAAGTCCCACCAGAGTCGTTTTTTCTTTGAAAACAACAAAATTCATCGCTCCTCACTAATGACACCAATGCACAGTAAAAAGCCATGGCGTGGCGCCGTGGCTTAGCTGGTCATAGCGCCTGTCTAGTAAACAGGAAGTCCTGGGTTCAAATCCCAGCGGTGCCTTTCCTTTATGTAAGCAGTTGTTAGGTCATGACATTTAGCCTCCTGCTGAAGAGCAACTGTCAAAACTTTAACACATACTGTGCTCTGTGGCGCAATGGATAGCGCATTGGACTTCTAGACGCAGGTGTGTGGCCATTCAAAGGTTGTGGGTTCGAGTCCCCCCAGAGTCGTTTTTTCTTTGAAAACAACAAAATTCATCGCTCCTCACTAATGACACCAATCCACAGTAAAAAGCCATGGCGTGGCGCCGTGGCTTAGCTGGTCATAGCGCCTGTCTAGTAAACAGGAAGTCCTGGGTTCAAATCCCAGCGGTGCCTTTCTATTATGTAAGCAGTTGTTAGGTCATGACATTTAGCCTCCTGCTGAAGAGCAACTGTCAAAACTTTAACACATACTGGGCTCTGTGGCGCAATGGATAGCGCATTAGACTTCTAGACGCAGGTGTGTGGCCATTCAAAGGTTGTGTGTTCGAGTCCCACCAGAGTCGTTTTTTCTTTGAAAACAACAAAATTCATCGCTCCTCACTAATGACACCAATCCACAGCTAAAAGCCATGGCGTGGCGCCGTGGCTTAGCTGGTCATAGCGCCTGTCTAGTAAACAGGAAGTCCTGGGTTCAAATCCCAGCGGTGCCTTTCTATTATGTAAGCAGTTGTTAGGTCATGACATTCAGCCTCATGCTGAAGAGCAACTGTCAAAACTTTAACACATACTGGGCTCTGTGGCGCAATGGATAGAGCATTGGACATCTAGATGCAGGTGTGTGGCCATTCAAAGGTTGTGGGTTCAAGTCCCACCAGAGTCGTTTTTTCTTTGAAAACAACAAAATTCATCGCTCCTCACTAATGACACCAATGCACAGTAAAAAGCCATGGCGTGGCGCCGTGGCTTAGCTGGTCATAGCGCCTGTCTAGTAAACAGGAAGTCCTGGGTTCAAATCCCAGCGGTGCCTTTCCTTTATGTAAGCAGTTGTTAGGTCATGACATTTAGCCTCCTGCTGAAGAGCAACTGTCAAAACTTTAACACATACTGTGCTCTGTGGCGCAATGGATAGCGCATTGGACTTCTAGATGCAGGTGTGTGGCCATTCAAAGGTTGTGGGTTCGAGTCCCACCAGAGTCGTTTTTTCTTTGAAAACAACAAAATTCATCGCTCCTCACTAATGACACCAATCCACAGTAAAAAGCCATGGCGTGGCGCCGTGGCTTAGCTGGTCATAGCACCTGTCTAGTAAACAGGAAGTCCTGGGTTCAAATCCCAGCGGTGCCTTTCTATTATGTAAGCAGTTTTTAGGTCATGACATTTAGCCTCCTGCTGAAGAGCAACTGTCAAAACTTTAACACATACTGGGCTCTGTGGTGCAATGGATAGCGCATTGGAAGTCCCACCAGAGTCGTTTTTTCTTTGAAAACAACAAAATTCATCGCTCCTCACTAATGACACCAATGCACAGTAAAAAGCCATGGCGTGTCGCCGTGGCTTAGCTGGTCATAGCGCCTGTCTAGTAAACAGGAAGTCCTGGGTTCAAATCCCAGCGGTGCCTTTCCTTTATGTAAGCAGTTGTTAGGTCATGACATTTAGCCTCCTGCTGAAGAGCAACTGTCAAAACTTTAACACATACTGGGCTCTGTGGCGCAATGGATAGCGCATTAGACTTCTAGACGCAGGTGTGTGGCCATTCAAAGGTTGTGTGTTCGAGTCCCACCAGAGTCTTTTTTCTTTGAAAACAACAAAATTCATCGCTCCTCACTAATGACACCAATCCACAGCTAAAAGCCATGGCGTGGCGCCGTGGCTTAGCTGGTCATAGCGCCTGTCTAGTAAACAGGAAGTCCTGGGTTCAAATCCCAGCGGTGCCTTTCTATTATGTAAGCAGTTTTTAGGTCATGACATTTAGCCTCCTGCTGAAGAGCAACTGTCAAAACTTTAACACATACTGGGCTCTGTGGCGCAATGGATAGCGCATTGGACTTCTAGATGCAGGTGTGTGGCCATTCAAAGGTTGTGGGTTCGAGTCCCACCAGAGTCGTTTTTTCTTTGAAAACAACAAAATTCATCGCTCCTCACTAATGACACCAATCCACAGTAAAAAGCCATGGCGTGGCGCCGTGGCTTAGCTGGTCATAGCACCTGTCTAGTAAACAGGAAGTCCTGGGTTCAAATCCCAGCGGTGCCTTTCTATTATGTAAGCAGTTTTTAGGTCATGACATTTAGCCTCCTGCTGAAGAGCAACTGTCAAAACTTTAACACATACTGGGCTCTGTGGTGCAATGGATAGCGCATTGGAAGTCCCACCAGAGTCGTTTTTTCTTTGAAAACAACAAAATTCATCGCTCCTCACTAATGACACCAATGCACAGTAAAAAGCCATGGCGTGTCGCCGTGGCTTAGCTGGTCATAGCGCCTGTCTAGTAAACAGGAAGTCCTGGGTTCAAATCCCAGCGGTGCCTTTCCTTTATGTAAGCAGTTGTTAGGTCATGACATTTAGCCTCCTGCTGAAGAGCAACTGTCAAAACTTTAACACATACTGGGCTCTGTGGCGCAATGGATAGCGCATTAGACTTCTAGACGCAGGTGTGTGGCCATTCAAAGGTTGTGTGTTCGAGTCCCACCAGAGTCTTTTTTCTTTGAAAACAACAAAATTCATCGCTCCTCACTAATGACACCAATCCACAGCTAAAAGCCATGGCGTGGCGCCGTGGCTTAGCTGGTCATAGCGCCTGTCTAGTAAACAGGAAGTCCTGGGTTCAAATCCCAGCGGTGCCTTTCTATTATGTAAGCAGTTGTTAGGTCATGACATTCAGCCTCATGCTGAAGAGCAACTGTCAAAACTTTAACACATACTGGGCTCTGTGGCGCAATGGATAGAGCATTGGACATCTAGATGCAGGTGTGTGGCCATTCAAAGGTTGTGGGTTCAAGTCCCACCAGAGTCGTTTTTTCTTTGAAAACAACAAAATTCATCGCTCCTCACTAATGACACCAATGCACAGTAAAAAGCCATGGCGTGGCGCCGTGGCTTAGCTGGTCATAGCGCCTGTCTAGTAAACAGGAAGTCCTGGGTTCAAATCCCAGTGGTGCCTTTCCTTTATGTAAGCAGTTGTTAGGTCATGACATTTAGCCTCCTGCTGAAGAGCAACTGTCAAAACTTTAACACATACTGGGCTCTGTGGCGCAATGGATAGCGCATTGGACTTCTAGACGCAGGTGTGTGGCCATTCAAAGGTTGTGGGCTTAAGTCCCACCAGAGTCATTTTTTCTTTGAAAACAACAAAATTCATCGCTCCTCACTAATGACACCAATCCACAGTAAAAAGCCATGGCGCGGCTCCGTGGCTTAGCTGGTCATAGCGCCTGTCTAGTAAACAGGAAGTCCTGCGTTCAAATCCCAGCGGTGCCTTTCCTTTATGTAAGCAGTTGTTAGGTCATGACATTTAGCCTCCTGCTGAAGAGCAACTGTCAAAACTTTAACACATACTGGGCTCTGTGGCGCAATGGATAGCGCATTGGACTTCTAGACGCAGGTGTGTGGCCATTCAAAGGTTGTGGGTTCGAGTCCCACCAGAGTCGTTTTTTCTTTGAAAACAACAAAATTCATTGCTCCTCACTAATGACACCAATCCACAGTAAAAAGCCATTGTGTGGCGCCGTGGCTTAGCTGGTCATAGCGCCTGTCTAGTAAACAGGAAGTCCTGGGTTCAAATCCCAGCGGTGCCTTTCTATTATGTAAGCAGTTGTTAGGTCATGACATTTAGCCTCCTGCTGAAGAGCAACTGTCAAAACTTTAACACATGCTGGGCTCTGTGGCGCAATGGATAGCGCATTGGACTTCTAGACGCAGGTGTGTGGCCATTCAAAGGTTGTGGGCTTAAGTCCCACCAGAGTCATTTTTTCTTTGAAAACAACAAAATTCATCGCTCCTCACTAATGACACCAATCCACAGTAAAAAGCCATGGCGCGGCTCCGTGGCTTAGCTGGTCATAGCGCCTGTCTAGTAAACAGGAAGTCCTGCGTTCAAATCCCAGCGGTGCCTTTCCTTTATGTAAGCAGTTGTTAGGTCATGACATTTAGCCTCCTGCTGAAGAGCAACTGTCAAAACTTTAACACATACTGGGCTCTGTGGCGCAATGGATAGCGCATTGGACTTCTAGACGCAGGTGTGTGGCCATTCAAAGGTTGTGGGTTCGAGTCCCACCAGAGTCGTTTTTTCTTTGAAAACAACAAAATTCATTGCTCCTCACTAATGACACCAATCCACAGTAAAAAGCCATTGTGTGGCGCCGTGGCTTAGCTGGTCATAGCGCCTGTCTAGTAAACAGGAAGTCCTGGGTTCAAATCCCAGCGGTGCCTTTCTATTATGTAAGCAGTTGTTAGGTCATGACATTTAGCCTCCTGCTGAAGAGCAACTGTCAAAACTTTAACACATGCTGGGCTCTGTGGCGCAATGGATAGCGCATTGGACTTCTAGACGCAGGTGTGTGGCCATTCAAAGGTTGTGGGTTCGAGTCCCACCAGAGTCGTTTTTTCTTTGAAAACAACAAAATTCATCGCTCCTCACTAATGACACCAATCCACAGTAAACAGCCATGGCGTGGCGCCGTGGCTTAGCTGGTCATAGCGCCTGTCTAGTAAACAGGAAATCCTGGGTTCAAATCCCAGCGGTGCCTTTCCTTTATGTAAGCAGTTGTTAGGTCATGACATTTAGCCTCCTGCTGAAGAGCAACTGTCAAAACTTTAACACATGCTGGGCTCTGTGGCGCAATGGATAGCGCATTGGACTTCTAGACGCAGGTGTGTGGCCATTCAAAGGTTGTGGGTTCGAGTCCCACCAGAGTCATTTTTTCTTTGAAAACAACAAAATTCATCGCTCCTCACTAATGACACCAATCCACAGTAAACAGCCATGGCGTGGCGCCGTGGCTTAGCTGGTCATAGCGCCTGTCTAGTAAACAGGAAGTCCTGGGTTCAAGTCCCAGCGGTGCCTTTCCTTTATGTAAGCAGTTGTTAGGTCATGACATTTAGCCTCCTGCTGAAGAGCAACTGTCAAAACTTTAACACATACTGGGCTCTGTGGCGCAATGGATAGCGCATTGGACTTCTAGATGCAGGTGTGTGGCCATTCAAAGGTTGTGGGTTCGAGTCCCACCAGAGTCGTTTTTTCTTTGAAAACAACAAAATTCATCGCTCCTCACTAATGACACCAATCCACAGTAAACAGCCATGGCGTGGCGCCGTGGCTTAGCTGGTCATAGCGCCTGTCTAGTAAACAGGAAATCCTGGGTTCAAATCCCAGCGGTGCCTTTCCTTTATGTAAGCAGTTGTTAGGTCATGACATTTAGCCTCCTGCTGAAGCGCAACTGTCAAAACTTTAACACATGCTGGGCTCTGTGGCGCAATGGATAGCGCATTGGACTTCTAGACGCAGGTGTGTGGCCATTCAAAGGTTGTGGGTTCGAGTCCCACCAGAGTCATTTTTTCTTTGAAAACAACAAAATTCATCGCTCCTCACTAATGACACCAATCCACAGTAAAAAGCCATGGCGTGGCGCCGTGGCTTAGCTGGTCATAGCGCCTGTCTAGTAAACAGGAAGTCCTGGGTTCAAGTCCCAGCGGTGCCTTTCCTTTATGTAAGCAGTTGTTAGGTCATGACATTCAGCCTCATGCTGAAGAGCAACTGTCAAAACTTTAACACATACTGGGCTCTGTGGCGCAATGGATAGCGCATTGGACTTCTAGACGCAGGTGTGTGGCCATTCAAAGGTTGTGGGTTCGAGTCCCACCAGAGTCGTTTTTTCTTTGAAAACAACAAAATTCATCGCTCCTCACTAATGACACCAATCCACAGTAAACAGCCATGGCGTGGCGCCGTGGCTTAGCTGGTCATAGCGCCTGTCTAGTAAACAGGAAATCCTGGGTTCAAATCCCAGCGGTGCCTTTCCTTTATGTAAGCAGTTGTTAGGTCATGACATTTAGCCTCCTGCTGAAGAGCAACTGTCAAAACTTTAACACATGCTGGGCTCTGTGGCGCAATGGATAGCGCATTGGACTTCTAGACGCAGGTGTGTGGCCATTCAAAGGTTGTGGGTTCGAGTCCCACCAGAGTCATTTTTTCTTTGAAAACAACAAAATTCATCGCTCCTCACTAATGACACCAATCCACAGTAAAAAGCCATGGCGTGGCGCCGTGGCTTAGCTGGTCATAGCGCCTGTCTAGTAAACAGGAAGTCCTGGGTTCAAGTCCCAGCGGTGCCTTTCCTTTATGTAAGCAGTTGTTAGGTCATGACATTTAGCCTCCTGCTGAAGAGCAACTGTCAAAACTTTAACACATACTGGGCTCTGTGGCGCAATGGATAGCGCATTGGACTTCTAGATGCAGGTGTGTGGCCATTCAAAGGTTGTGGGTTCGAGTCCCACCAGAGTCGTTTTTTCTTTGAAAACAACAAAATTCATCGCTCCTCACTAATGACACCAATCCACAGTAAACAGCCATGGCGTGGCGCCGTGGCTTAGCTGGTCATAGCGCCTGTCTAGTAAACAGGAAATCCTGGGTTCAAATCCCAGCGGTGCCTTTCCTTTATGTAAGCAGTTGTTAGGTCATGACATTTAGCCTCCTGCTGAAGAGCAACTGTCAAAACTTTAACACATGCTGGGCTCTGTGGCGCAATGGATAGCGCATTGGACTTCTAGACGCAGGTGTGTGGCCATTCAAAGGTTGTGGGTTCGAGTCCCACCAGAGTCATTTTTTCTTTGAAAACAACAAAATTCATCGCTCCTCACTAATGACACCAATCCACAGTAAAAAGCCATGGCGTGGCGCCGTGGCTTAGCTGGTCATAGCGCCTGTCTAGTAAACAGGAAGTCCTGGGTTCAAGTCCCAGCGGTGCCTTTCCTTTATGTAAGCAGTTGTTAGGTCATGACATTTAGCCTCCTGCTGAAGAGCAACTGTCAAAACTTTAACACATACTGGGCTCTGTGGCGCAATGGATAGCGCATTGGACTTCTAGATGCAGGTGTGTGGCCATTCAAAGGTTGTGGGTTCGAGTCCCACCAGAGTCGTTTTTTCTTTGAAAACAACAAAATTCATCGCTCCTCACTAATGACACCAATCCACAGTAAAAAGCCATGGCGTGGCGCCGTGGCTTAGCTGGTCATATCGCCTGTCTAGTAAACAGGAAGTCCTGGGTTCAAATCCCAGCGGTGCCTTTCTATTATGTAAGCAGTTGTTAGGTCATGACATTCAGCCTCATGCTGAAGAGCAACTGTCAAAACTTTAACACATACTGGGCTCTGTGGCGCAATGGATAGCGCATTGGACTTCTAGATGCAGGTGTGTGGCCATTCAAAGGTTGTGGGTTCGAGTCCCACCAGAGTTGTTTTTTCTTTGAAAACAACAAAATTCATCGCTCCTCACTAATGACACCAATGCACAGTAAAAAGCCATGGCGCGGCGCCGTGGCTTAGCTGGTCATAGCGCCTGTCTAGTAACACTGGAACTCCTGAGATTTCAAGGTTCTGAGGACATCACCCCTCCTTCTCCTGCCCAATTAGCAGGACCATACATATGTTAATTTCAGAGCAAGACAGGAGCAGAAAGACAGGCAGGAGCTCTGTGGCAGGAGCTCTGTGGTGCACCAGGTCTAGTCTGTGTGCAGTCTGTGTGCACCAGGTCTAGTTTGTAGTCTAAAATAAATAAATAAAGTTTAGCCCTGTTTCGGCGTTATGTGTGAAGCGCTACATATTGACATAAGTATTATTTAGAGCGGTGAACCATTATCATTAGCGTGGTATTGGCGTTATGTATGAAGCAAGCGTCTCAGATTTTCTTGTGCATGCACTTCAATAGCGCCACACATTTACATGGCTGAACCAACCATTATCACGGGTCCATATTGTTCCCGTGAAACACATTATCATTAGCGTGGTATTGGCGTTATGTATGAAGCAAACGTCCCAGATTTTCTTGTGTATGCACTTCAATAGCGCCACACATTTACATGGCTGAACCAACCATTATCACGGGTTCATATTGTTCCCGTGAAACACATTATCATTAGCGTGGTATTGGCGTTATGTATGAAGCAAGCGTCCCAGATTTTCTTGTGTATGCACTTCAATAGCAGCAACAAAGTAATAAAGGTATAGTAAAGTAATAATTATTTTTACATTTACTTATTTTTACTCATACAGCATAGTAACATAATATTTTTTTGCAGTGTTTATGCTTGTGTTTGACTGATATTTCGTTCGTGTAAATAAGATATTTCGTTTGTGTAAATAACTTAGCGTCATTTATTTATTTTTACTCATACAGCATAGTAATATAATATTTTTGTGTTTTCTTGTGTTTGACTGATATTTCGTTCGTGTAAATAAGATATTTCGTTTGTGTAAATAACTTAGCGTCATTTATTTATTTTTACTCATACAGCATAGTAATATAATATTTTTTGCAGTGTTTATGCTTGTGTTTGACTGATATTTCGTTTGTGTAAATAAGATATTTCGTTTGTGTAAATAACTTAGCGTCATTTATTTATTTTTACTCATACAGCATAGTAATATAATATTTTTTGCAGTGTTTATGCTTGTGTTTGACTGATATTCACGGATTGCCGTGAACCATTATCACGGGTCCAATCAACTTTTATTGTTCCCGTGTATGCAGGGGATTAGCCCGGTTTCGGTTTCGGCGTTATGTGTGAAGCGCCACCTATTATAATAAAGTATAATTAGTATGCGCTGTTGTGGGTGTGTTCTTCAGAGTCATGATAAAAGCTGAAACCCAAAGGCAGGCGACTTACATTTTCACTACTATCCTGTGTGGAGACGACGCAAAACACCATGGCAAGACAGAGGACGTTCACCGGTCAAGAAGTTGCGGCTTTGCTGACCAACGAGGACTGCTGTGAGTCCGATGCGGGAGAAGGACCCTCCTGTTTTTTGACCAGCGATTCATCCGATGAAGAAAGAAGCAGTACATCGGATGAGGTACAACAGAGCCCTCCAAGGAAGAAACGGACACAGGCTGACACCACACCTGCACCAACCGTACGGGCAAAAGATGGAACAGTTTGGGAGAAGGTTGGCATCGCACGCTCTCGTGTCAGCAGCTGTTCGCCTAATTCAACATTTGTTGAGCCGTCCGGGCCTACAGAGCATGCAAAGGTATAGTAACTTCATATTTCTTTCCAGTGTTTCTGCTTGTGTTTGAATGATATTTAGTACGTGTAATTTACCTAGCGTCATTTGTTTACTTTTACTAATACAGCGTAGGATCACAAGCAGACTGCAGAGTTTTCTGTGTTTGCTCGACATGGAGATGCTGCGAATCATCACAGACTGCACTGTCCATGAAGCCCGCAGAACAGACAGCAGCTGGAGTTTGTCGGTCAGCGAGTTTATGGCATTCGTAGCAATCCTATTTCTACGAGCAGTCCTCTGTCCAGTTGGAGCGATGTCGGACTGTTGGTCGGCAAAATATAACATGTACTTCTTTGTATTTGTTCTTTGCAGTGCGCCGTTGACATCATGGACCAGAAGGCGCGTGCATACACAGTGCGCGCAGGAACACGCCGGTGGCCCGTTGCAGTGTTTTATAACATACTTGACCTGGCAGCGATGAACGCGCATGTTTTGTACACGGCATGTACGGGGTCCAGAGAGTAGGAGAGTTTTTATGTGTACTCTTGCTGAGGAACTCCGTCTTCGTTTCCTACAGGAAAAGGAGTTGAAGAGAACGCCACGTCCTTCGCCTGCTCCTGGAAAGAAGACTACGTGTCAGGTGCAGACAAACTGCAACCGGAACCACAGCATAACCCCGTGCGCTGCATGCGGCAAGTACACCTGTCGCAAGTGTAGGGCAGAGTGTCCCTGGCTGTGTGGCAACTGTGTACCTAAAACTACATGAAGGTACGTCGATAAGTATATTTATATATATATGAATGAATTAATGTTTCAATTTATATAGCGCCTTATCTAAATACCCAAGGCGCTTTACAATTGTTAACACAGCTACGTTACAGACAACCAATCACACACACATATATATACACACACACTATTATTTGAACATAACCAAAAATCTCTTCTCTTTCTGTTCCACAGTCGCACATCATGAAACCCGGTGTCACGGTCTGCCCCGCATCTCCTGCCATTTCATGTCTGTTTCCGTGTTAGTCCTCTGTTTATTTCTCGTCGTGGTTGCTGGTTATTTTTCTCATGGTTGCTGGAATTGGATTCCCGTTCTGTTATGACCCATGCCTGTGATATTTTCACAGAATCAATTTATACATGAATGAATTCGTTCTAAATATAACATGTACTTCTGTGCGTGCATACACAGTGCGCGCAGGAACACGCCGGTGGCCCGTTGACCTTGGCAGCGATGAACGATGAACCTGCCGCAAATGTAAGAAAGAGGGTCCCTGGCTGGTACACATGAATAAATTCGTTCAAAATATAACATGTACTTTGTTCTTTGCAGTGCGCCGTTGACAGACATCATGAAGGTGCGTGCATACACAGTGCGCGCAGGAACACGCCGGTGGCCCGTTGCATGCAGCGAGTACACCCTGGCTGTGTAGCAACTGTTGGCTACAACTACATGAAGGTACGTTGATAAGTAGGCCTACATACGTAACACCACATATGTTACGTATTTTTGTCTTCTGAAAGATTTTATTCAAAATGTAAGGTGTACCTTGAATTGTTCTCCACAGCATCAACGCGTGTGTTGCATGCGGCAAGTGCATCTGGCGAGTACACCCTCAACTTCAAGACACCCTCAACTTTCTTGACATTCCACTTCAAGAAACCCGGAATAGACATCCATGTTTGATCAAAATAAAGTTGTTTTACAGCACATGAATTTGTTCTTCCTGTCTTTTCCTCTCCTTTTCCAGTCTGCTGTTTAGATCACAACATTTATCAGCCATATATATAATTGCGCCATATAATTTCTTAGCTTTTCAAACGCGAATTCAAACGCGGAAACAGAAAGTGTAACAAATATTATATAGTGTAGTAAATATACAAAGAGCTTCAAACAATATACAAAGAGGTTCAGACAATTTTATTTATTTTTATTGTTTGACGGGACTCATTTGAGAAACTCTCTACGTGCGCTTGAATTGTATCTTTTGAAACACGAGTCTACAAAATTTCCGCTGTTTGTTGTAGGATCGGTAACATATACAGTCTGCTTGTTTGTAACCAAGTTTTTCGTGAAGTATCACGTTTGGTGCCTTGTATGAGCTTGGAGGTGAGCCGCTTGTGCTTTGGCAGGCGTATGAGCTGGGGGTGAGACGCTTCCACCGCATTACCAAGACAATGGGCGTTAATCTCTTCACAGCAGGGGAGTGGGCTACATGGACCTTACTAAGCCTTGCGAAAATTTTCGCGGCCGTCGGGTTCCTAGTGGTAAACAGGAAGTCCTGGGTTCAAATACCAGCGGTGCCTTTCCTTTATGTAAGCAGTTGTTAGGTCATGACATTTAGCCTCCTGCTGAAGAGCAACTGTCAAAACTTTAACACATACTGGGCTCTGTGGCGCAATGGATAGTGCATTGGACTTCTAGACGCAGGTGTGTGGCCATTCAAAGGTTGTGGGTTCAAGTCCCACCAGAGTCATTTTTTCTTTGAAAACAACAAAATTCATCGCTCCTCACTAATGACACCAATCCACAGTAAAAAGCCATGGCGCGGCTCCGTGGCTTAGCTGGTCATAGCGCCTGTCTAGTAAACAGGAAGTCCTGGGTTCAAATCCCAGCGGTGCCTTTCCTTTATGTAAGCAGTTGTTAGGTCATGACATTTAGCCTCCTGCTGAAGAGCAACTGTCAAAACTTTAACACATACTGTGCTCTGTGGCGCAATGGATAGCGCATTGGACTTCTAGACGCAGGTGTGTGGCCATTCAAAGGTTGTGGGTTCGAGTCCCCCCAGAGTCATTTTTTCTTTGAAAACAACAAAATTCATCGCTCCTCACTAATGACACCAATCCACAGTAAAAAGCCATGGCGTGGCGCCGTGGCTTAGCTGTTCATAGCGCCTGTCTAGTAAACAGGAAGTCCTGGGTTCAAATCCCAGCGGTGCCTTTCCTTTATATAAGCAGTTTTTAGGTCATGACATTTAGCCTCCTGCTGAAGAGCAACTGTCAAAACTTTAACACATACTGGGCTCTGTGGCGCAATGGATAGCGCATTGGACTTCTAGACGCAGGTGTGTGGCCATTCAAAGGTTGTGGGTTCGAGTCCCACCAGAGTCGTTTTTTCTTTGAAAACAACAAAATTCATCGCTCCTCACTAATGACACCAATCCACAGTAAAAAGCCATGGTGTGGCGCCGTGGCTTAGCTGGTCATAGCGCCTGTCTAGTAAACAGGAAGTCCTGGGTTCAAATCCCAGAGGTGCCTTTCTATTATGTAAGCAGTTGTTAGGTCATGACATTCAGCCTCATGCTGAAGAGCAACTGTCAAAACTTTAACACATACTGGGCTCTGTGGCGCAATGGATAGAGCATTGGACATCTAGATGCAGGTGTGTGGCCATTCAAAGGTTGTGGGTTCATGTCCCACCAGAGTCATTTTTTCTTTGAAAACAAAATTCATCGCTCCTCACTAATGACACCAATGCACAGTAAAAAGCCATGGCGCGGCGCCGTGGCTTAGCTGGTCATAGCGACTGTCTAGTAAACAGGAAGTCCTGGGTTCAAATCCCAGCAGTGCCTTTCCTTTATATAAGCAGTTTTTAGGTCATGACATTTAGCCTCCTGCTGAAGAGCAACTGTCAAAACTTTAACACATACTGGGCTCTGTGGCGCAATGGATAGCGCATTGGACTTCTAGACGCAGGTGTGTGGCCATTCAAAGGTTGTGGGTTCGAGTCCCACCAGAGTCGTTTTTTCTTTGAAAACAACAAAATTCATCGCTCCACACTAATGACACCAATCCACAGTAAAAAGCCATGGTGTGGCGCCGTGGCTTAGCTGGTCATAGCGCCTGTCTAGTAAACAGGAAGTCCTGGGTTCAAATCCCAGAGGTGCCTTTCTATTATGTAAGCAGTTGTTAGGTCATGACATTCAGCCTCATGCTGAAGAGCAACTGTCAAAACTTTAACACATACTGGGCTCTGTGGCGCAATGGATAGCGCATTGGACTTCTAGACGCAGGTGTGTGGCCATTCAAAGGTTGTGGGTTCGAGTCCCACCAGAGTCGTTTTTTCTTTGAAAACAACAAAATTCATCGCTCCTCACTAATGACACCAATCCACAGTAAAAAGCCATGGCGTGGCGCCATGGGTTAGCTGGTCATAGCGCCTGTCTAGTAAACAGGAAGTCCTGGGTTCAAATCCCACCGGTGCCTTTCTATTATGTAAGCAGTTGTTAGGTCATGACATTCAGCCTCATGCTGAAGAGCAACTGTCAAAACTTTAACACATACTGGGCTCTGTGGCGCAATGGATAGAGCATTGGACATCTAGATGCAGGTGTGTGGCCATTCAAAGGTTGTGGGTTCAAGTCCCACCAGAGTCATTTTTTCTTTGAAAACAAAATTCATCGCTCCTCACTAATGACACCAATGCACAGTAAAAAGCCATGGTGCGGCGCCGTGGCTTAGCTGGTCATAGCGACTGTCTAGTAAACAGGAAGTCCTGGGTTCAAATCCCAGCGGAGCCTTTCCTTTATGTAAGCAGTTTTTAGGTCATGACATTTAGCCTCCTGCTGAAGAGCAACTGTCAAAACTTTAACACATACTGGGCTCTGTGGCGCGATGGATAGCGCATTGGACTTCTAGACGCAGGTGTGTGGCCATTCAAAGGTTGTGGGTTTGAGTCCCCCCAGAGTCGTTTTTTCTATGAAAACAACAAAATTCATCGCTCCTCACTAATGACACCAATCCACAGTAAAAAGCCATGGCGTGGCGCTGTGGCTTAGCTGGTCATAGTGCCTGTCTAGTAAACAGGAAGTCCTGGGTTCAAATCCCAGCGGTGCCTTTCCTTTATGTAAGCAGTTGTTAGGTCATGACATTTAGCCTCCTGCTGAAGAGCAACTGTCAAAACTTTAACACATACTAGGCTCTGTGGCGCAATGGATAGTGCATTGGACTTCTAGACGCAGGTGTGTGGCCATTCAAAGGTTGTGGGTTCAAGTCCCACCAGAGTCGTTTTTTCTATGAAAACAACAAAATTCATCGCTCCTCACTAATGACACCAATCCACAGTAAAAAGCCATGGCGTGGCGCCGTGGCTTAGCTGGTCATAGCGCCTGTCTAGTAAACAGGAAGTCCTGGGTTCAAATCCCAGCGGTGCCTTTCCATTATGTAAGCAGTTGTTAGGTCATGACATTCAGCCTCATGCTGAAGAGCAACTGTCAAAACTTTAACACATACTGGGCTCTGTGGCGCAATGGATAGCGCATTGGACTTCTAGACGCAGGTGTGTGGCCATTCAAAGGTTGTGGGTTCGAGTCCCCCCAGAGTTGTTTTTTCTTTGAAAACAACAAAATTCATCGCTCCTCACTAATGACACCAATCCACAGTAAAAAGCCATGGCATGGCGCCGTGGCTTAGCTGGTCATAGTGCCTGTCTAGTAAACAGGAAGTCCTGGGTTCAAATCCCAGCGGTGCCTTTCTATTATGTAAGCAGTTGTTAGGTCATGACATTCAGCCTCATGCTGAAGAGCAACTGTCAAAACTTTAACACATACTGGGCTCTGTGGCGCAATGGATAGCGCATTGGACTTCTAGACGCAGGTGTGTGGCCATTCAAAGGTTGTGGGTTCGAGTCCCACCAGAGTCGTTTTTTCTTTGAAAACAACAAAATTCATCGCTCCTCACTAATGACAAAAATCCACAGTAAAAAGCCATGGCGTGGCGCCGTGGCTTAGCTGGTCATAGCGCCTGTCTAGTAAAAAGGAAGTGCTGAGTTCAAATCCCAGCGGTTCCTTTCTATTATGTAAGCAGTTGTTAGGTCATGACATTCAGCCTCATGCTGAAGAGCAACTGTCAAAACTTTAACACAAACTGGGCTTTGTGGCGCAATGGATAGCGCATTGGACTTCTAGACGCAGGTGTGTGGCCATTCAAAGGTTGTGGGTTCGAGTCCCACCCGAGTCATTTTTTCTTTGAAAACAACAAAATTCATCGCTCCTCACTAATGACACCAATGCACAGTAAAAAGCCATGGCGCGGCGCCGTGGCTTAGCTGGTCATAGCGCCTGTCTAGTAAACAGGAAGTCCTGGGTTCAAATCCCAGCGGTGCCTTTCCATTATGTAAGCAGTTGTTAGGTCATGACATTCAGCCTCATGCTGAAGAGCAACTGTCAAAACTTTAACACATACTGGGCTCTGTGGCGCAATGGATAGCGCATTGGACTTCTAGACGCAGGTGTGTGGCCATTCAAAGGTTGTGGGTTCGAGTCCCCCCAGAGTTGTTTTTTCTTTGAAAACAACAAAATTCATCGCTCCTCACTAATGACACCAATCCACAGTAAAAAGCCATGGCATGGCGCCGTGGCTTAGCTGGTCATAGTGCCTGTCTAGTAAACAGGAAGTCCTGGGTTCAAATCCCAGCGGTGCCTTTCTATTATGTAAGCAGTTGTTAGGTCATGACATTCAGCCTCATGCTGAAGAGCAACTGTCAAAACTTTAACACATACTGGGCTCTGTGGCGCAATGGATAGCGCATTGGACTTCTAGACGCAGGTGTGTGGCCATTCAAAGGTTGTGGGTTCGAGTCCCACCAGAGTCGTTTTTTCTTTGAAAACAACAAAATTCATCGCTCCTCACTAATGACAAAAATCCACAGTAAAAAGCCATGGCGTGGCGCCGTGGCTTAGCTGGTCATAGTGCCTGTCTAGTAAACAGGAAGTCCTGGGTTCAAATCCCAGCGGTGCCTTTCTATTATGTAAGCAGTTGTTAGGTCATGACATTCAGCCTCATGCTGAAGAGCAACTGTCAAAACTTTAACACATACTGGGCTCTGTGGCGCAATGGATAGCGCATTGGACTTCTAGACGCAGGTGTGTGGCCATTCAAAGGTTGTGGGTTCGAGTCCCACCAGAGTCGTTTTTTCTTTGAAAACAACAAAATTCATCGCTCCTCACTAATGACAAAAATCCACAGTAAAAAGCCATGGCGTGGCGCCGTGGCTTAGCTGGTCATAGCGCCTGTCTAGTAAACAGGAAGTGCTGAGTTCAAATCCCAGCGGTTCCTTTCTATTATGTAAGCAGTTGTTAGGTCATGACATTCAGCCTCATGCTGAAGAGCAACTGTCAAAACTTTAACACAAACTGGGCTTTGTGGCGCAATGGATAGCGCATTGGACTTCTAGACGCAGGTGTGTGGCCATTCAAAGGTTGTGGGTTCGAGTCCCACCCGAGTCATTTTTTCTTTGAAAACAACAAAATTCATCGCTCCTCACTAATGACACCAATGCACAGTAAAAAGCCATGGCGCGGCGCCGTGGCTTAGCTGGTCATAGCGCCTGTCTAGTAAACAGGAAGTCCTGGGTTCAAATCCCAGCGGTGCCTTTCCTTTATGTAAGCAGTTGTTAGGTCATGACATTTAGCCTCCTGCTGAAGAGCAACTGTCAAAACTTTAACACATACTGGGCTCTGTGGCGCAATGGATAGCGCATTGGACTTCTAGACGCAGGTGTGTGGCTATTCAAAGGTTGTGGGTTCGAGTCCCACCAGAGTCATTTTTTCCTTGAAAACAACAAAATTCATCGCTCCTCACTAATGACACCAATGCACAGTAAAAAGCCATGGCGCGGCGCCGTGGCTTAGCTGGTCATAGCGCCTGTCTAGTAAACAGGAAGTCCTGGGTTCAAATCCCAGCGGTGCCTTTCCTTTATGTAAGCAGTTGTTAGGTCATGACATTTAGCCTCCTGCTGAAGAGCAACTGTCAAAACTTTAACACGTACTGGGCTCTGTGGCGCAATGGATAGCGCATTGGACTTCTAGACGCAGGTGTGTGGCCATTCAAAGGTTGTGGGTTCGAGTCCCACCAGAGTCGTTTTTTTTTTGAAAACAACAAAATTCATCGCTCCTCACTAATGACACCAATCCACAGTAAAAAGCCATGGCGTGGCGCCGTGGCTTAGCTGGTCATAGCGCCTGTCTAGTAAACAGGAAGTCCTGGGTTCAAATCCCAGCGGTGCCTTTCTATTATGTAAGCAGTTTTTAGGTCATGACATTCAGCCTCATGCTGAAGAGCAACTGTCAAAACTTTAACACAAACTGGGCTTTGTGGCGCAATGGATAGCGCATTGGACTTCTAGACGCAGGTGTGTGGCCATTCAAAGGTTGTGGGTTCGAGTCCCACCCGAGTCATTTTTTCTTTGAAAACAACAAAATTCATCGCTCCTCACTAATGACACCAATGCACAGTAAAAAGCCATGGCGCGGCGCTGTGGCTTAGCTGGTCATAGCGCCTGTCTAGTAAACAGGAAGTCCTGGGTTCAAATCCCAGCGGTGCCTTTCCTTTATGTAAGCAGTTGTTAGGTCATGACATTTAGCCTCCTGCTGAAGAGCAACTGTCAAAACTTTAACACATACTGGGCTCTGTGGCGCAATGGATAGCGCATTGGACTTCTAGACGCAGGTGTGTGGCTATTCAAAGGTTGTGGGTTCGAGTCCCACCAGAGTCATTTTTTCCTTGAAAACAACAAAATTCATCGCTCCTCACTAATGACACCAATGCACAGTAAAAAGCCATGGCGCGGCGCCGTGGCTTAGCTGGTCATAGCGCCTGTCTAGTAAACAGGAAGTCCTGGGTTCAAATCCCAGCGGTGCCTTTCCTTTATGTAAGCAGTTGATAGGTCATGACATTTAGCCTCCTGCTGAAGAGCAACTGTCAAAACTTTAACACGTACTGGGCTCTGTGGCGCAATGGATAGCGCATTGGACTTCTAGACGCAGGTGTGTGGCCATTCAAAGGTTGTGGGTTCGAGTCCCACCAGAGTCGTTTTTTCTTTGAAAACAACAAAATTCATCGCTCCTCACTAATGACACCAATCCACAGTAAAAAGCCATGGCGTGGCGCCGTGGCTTAGCTGGTCATAGCGCCTGTCTAGTAAACAGGAAGTCCTGGGTTCAAATCCCAGCGGTGCCTTTCTATTATGTAAGCAGTTTTTAGGTCATGACATTCAGCCTCATGCTGAAGAGCAACTGTCAAAACTTTAACACAAACTGGGCTTTGTGGCGCAATGGATAGCGCATTGGACTTCTAGACGCAGGTGTGTGGCCATTCAAAGGTTGTGGGTTCGAGTCCCACCCGAGTCATTTTTTCTTTGAAAACAACAAAATTCATCGCTCCTCACTAATGACACCAATCCACAGTAAAAAGCCATGGCATGGCGCCGTGGCTTAGCTGGTCATAGCGCCTGTCTAGTAAACAGGAAGTCCTGGGTTCAAATCCCAGCGGTGCCTTTCTATTATGTAAGCAGTTGTTAGGTCATGACATTCAGCCTCATGCTGAAGAGCAACTGTCAAAACTTTAACACATACTGGGCTCTGTGGCGCAATGGATAGCGCATTGGACTTCTAGACACAGGTGTGTGGCCATTCAAAGGTTGTGGGTTCGAGTACCACCAGAGTCGTTCTTTCTTTGAAAACAACAAAATTCATCGCTCCTCACTAATGACACCAATCCACAGTAAAAAGCCATGGCGTGGCGCCGTGGCTTAGCTGGTCATAGCGCCTGTCTAGTAAACAGGAAGTCCTGGGTTCAAATCCCAGCGGTGCCTTTCTATTATGTAAGCAGTTGTTAGGTCATGACATTCAGCCTCATGCTGAAGAGCAACTGTCAAAACTTTAACACATACTGGGCTCTGTGGCGCAATGGATAGCGCATTGGACTTCTAGACGCAGGTGTGTGGCCATTCAAAGGTTGTGGGTTCGAGTCCCACCAGAGTCGTTTTTTCTTTGAAAACAACAAAATTCATCGCTCCTCACTAATGACACCAATCCACAGTAAAAAGCCATGGCGTGGCGCCGTGGCTTAGCTGGTCATAGCGCCTGTCTAGTAAACAGGAAGTGCTGAGTTCAAATCCCAGCGGTTCCTTTCTATTATGTAAGCAGTTGTTAGGTCATGACATTCAGCCTCATGCTGAAGAGCAACTGTCAAAACTTTAACACAAACTGGGCTTTGTGGCGCAATGGATAGCGCATTGGACTTCTAGATGCAGGTGTGTGGCCATTCAAAGGTTGTGGGTTCGAGTCCCACCCGAGTCATTTTTTCTTTGAAAACAACAAAATTCATCGCTCCTCACTAATGACACCAATGCACAGTAAAAAGCCATGGCGCGGCGCCGTGGCTTAGCTGGTCATAGCGCCTGTCTAGTAAACAGGAAGTCCTGGGTTCAAATCCCAGCGGTGCCTTTCCTTTATGTAAGCAGTTGTTAGGTCATGACATTTAGCCTCCTGCTGAAGAGCAACTGTCAAAACTTTAACACATACTGGGCTCTGTGGCGCAATGGATAGCGCATTGGACTTCTAGACGCAGGTGTGTGGCTATTCAAAGGTTGTGGGTTCGAGTCCCACCAGAGTCATTTTTTCCTTGAAAACAACAAAATTCATCGCTCCTCACTAATGACACCAATGCACAGTAAAAAGCCATGGCGCGGCGCCGTGGCTTAGCTGGTCATAGCGCCTGTCTAGTAAACAGGAAGTCCTGGGTTCAAATCCCAGCGGTGCCTTTCCTTTATGTAAGCAGTTGTTAGGTCATGACATTTAGCCTCCTGCTGAAGAGCAACTGTCAAAACTTTAACACGTGCTGGACTCTGTGGCGCAATGGATAGCGCATTGGACTTCTAGACGCAGGTGTGTGGCCATTCAAAGGCTGTGGGTTCGAGTCCCACCAGAGTCGTTTTTTCTTTGAAAACAACAAAATTCATCGCTCCTCACTAATGACACCAATCCACAGTAAAAAGCCATGGCGTGGCGCCGTGTCTTAGCTGGTCATAGCGCCTGTCTAGTAAACAGGAAGTCCTGGGTTCAAATCCCAGCGGTGCCTTTCCATTATGTAAGCAGTTGTTAGGTCATGACATTCAGCCTCATGCTGAAGAGCAACTGTCAAAACTTTAACACATACTGGGCTCTGTGGCGCAATGGATAGCGCATTGGACTTCTAGACGCAGGTGTGTGGCCATTCAAAGGTTGTGGGTTCGAGTACCACCAGAGTCGTTCTTTCTTTGAAAACAACAAAATTCATCGCTCCTCACTAATGACACCAATCCACAGTAAAAAGCCATGGCGTGGCGCCGTGGCTTAGCTGGTCATAGCGCCTGTCTAGTAAACAGGAAGTCCTGGGTTCAAATCCCAGCGGTGCCTTTCTATTATGTAAGCAGTTGTTAGGTCATGACATTCAGCCTCATGCTGAAGAGCAACTGTCAAAACTTTAACACATACTGGGCTCTGTGGCGCAATGGATAGCGCATTGGACTTCTAGACGCAGGTGTGTGGCCATTCAAAGCTTGTGGGTTCGAGTCCCACCCGAGTCATTTTTTCTTTGAAAACAACAAAATTCATCGCTCCTCACTAATGACACCAATGCACAGTAAAAAGCCATGGCGCGGCGCCGTGGCTTAGCTGGTCATAGCGCCTGTCTAGTAAACAGGAAGTCCTGGGTTCAAATCCCAGCGGTGCCTTTCTATTATGTAAGCAGTTGTTAGGTCATGACATTTAGCCTCCTGCTGAAGAGCAACTGTCAAAACTTTAACACATACTGGGCTCTGTGGCGCAATGGATAGCGCATTGGACTTCTAGACGCAGGTGTGTGGCCA
Organism: Brachyhypopomus gauderio; assembly: GCF_052324685.1. NCBI lineage: Eukaryota > Metazoa > Chordata > Actinopteri > Gymnotiformes > Hypopomidae > Brachyhypopomus > Brachyhypopomus gauderio. The sequence continues at coordinate 97,594 of NC_135217.1, forward strand.
TTCAAAGGTTGTGGGTTCGAGTCCCACCAGAGTCGTTTTTTCTTTGAAAACAACAAAATTCATCGCTCCTCACTAATGACACCAATCCACAGTAAAAAGCCATGGCGTGGCGCCGTGGCTTAGCTGGTCATAGCGCCTGTCTAGTAAACAGGAAGTCCTGGGTTCAAATCCCAGCGGTGCCTTTCTATTATGTAAGCAGTTTTTAGGTCATGACATTCAGCCTCATGCTGAAGAGCAACTGTCAAAACTTTAACACAAACTGGGCTTTGTGGCGCAATGGATAGCGCATTGGACTTCTAGACGCAGGTGTGTGGCCATTCAAAGGTTGTGGGTTCGAGTCCCACCCGAGTCATTTTTTCTTTGAAAACAACAAAATTCATCGCTCCTCACTAATGACACCAATCCACAGTAAAAAGCCATGGCATGGCGCCGTGGCTTAGCTGGTCATAGCGCCTGTCTAGTAAACAGGAAGTCCTGGGTTCAAATCCCAGCGGTGCCTTTCTATTATGTAAGCAGTTGTTAGGTCATGACATTCAGCCTCATGCTGAAGAGCAACTGTCAAAACTTTAACACATACTGGGCTCTGTGGCGCAATGGATAGCGCATTGGACTTCTAGACACAGGTGTGTGGCCATTCAAAGGTTGTGGGTTCGAGTACCACCAGAGTCGTTCTTTCTTTGAAAACAACAAAATTCATCGCTCCTCACTAATGACACCAATCCACAGTAAAAAGCCATGGCGTGGCGCCGTGGCTTAGCTGGTCATAGCGCCTGTCTAGTAAACAGGAAGTCCTGGGTTCAAATCCCAGCGGTGCCTTTCTATTATGTAAGCAGTTGTTAGGTCATGACATTCAGCCTCATGCTGAAGAGCAACTGTCAAAACTTTAACACATACTGGGCTCTGTGGCGCAATGGATAGCGCATTGGACTTCTAGACGCAGGTGTGTGGCCATTCAAAGGTTGTGGGTTCGAGTCCCACCAGAGTCGTTTTTTCTTTGAAAACAACAAAATTCATCGCTCCTCACTAATGACACCAATCCACAGTAAAAAGCCATGGCGTGGCGCCGTGGCTTAGCTGGTCATAGCGCCTGTCTAGTAAACAGGAAGTGCTGAGTTCAAATCCCAGCGGTTCCTTTCTATTATGTAAGCAGTTGTTAGGTCATGACATTCAGCCTCATGCTGAAGAGCAACTGTCAAAACTTTAACACAAACTGGGCTTTGTGGCGCAATGGATAGCGCATTGGACTTCTAGATGCAGGTGTGTGGCCATTCAAAGGTTGTGGGTTCGAGTCCCACCCGAGTCATTTTTTCTTTGAAAACAACAAAATTCATCGCTCCTCACTAATGACACCAATGCACAGTAAAAAGCCATGGCGCGGCGCCGTGGCTTAGCTGGTCATAGCGCCTGTCTAGTAAACAGGAAGTCCTGGGTTCAAATCCCAGCGGTGCCTTTCCTTTATGTAAGCAGTTGTTAGGTCATGACATTTAGCCTCCTGCTGAAGAGCAACTGTCAAAACTTTAACACATACTGGGCTCTGTGGCGCAATGGATAGCGCATTGGACTTCTAGACGCAGGTGTGTGGCTATTCAAAGGTTGTGGGTTCGAGTCCCACCAGAGTCATTTTTTCCTTGAAAACAACAAAATTCATCGCTCCTCACTAATGACACCAATGCACAGTAAAAAGCCATGGCGCGGCGCCGTGGCTTAGCTGGTCATAGCGCCTGTCTAGTAAACAGGAAGTCCTGGGTTCAAATCCCAGCGGTGCCTTTCCTTTATGTAAGCAGTTGTTAGGTCATGACATTTAGCCTCCTGCTGAAGAGCAACTGTCAAAACTTTAACACGTGCTGGACTCTGTGGCGCAATGGATAGCGCATTGGACTTCTAGACGCAGGTGTGTGGCCATTCAAAGGCTGTGGGTTCGAGTCCCACCAGAGTCGTTTTTTCTTTGAAAACAACAAAATTCATCGCTCCTCACTAATGACACCAATCCACAGTAAAAAGCCATGGCGTGGCGCCGTGTCTTAGCTGGTCATAGCGCCTGTCTAGTAAACAGGAAGTCCTGGGTTCAAATCCCAGCGGTGCCTTTCCATTATGTAAGCAGTTGTTAGGTCATGACATTCAGCCTCATGCTGAAGAGCAACTGTCAAAACTTTAACACATACTGGGCTCTGTGGCGCAATGGATAGCGCATTGGACTTCTAGACGCAGGTGTGTGGCCATTCAAAGGTTGTGGGTTCGAGTACCACCAGAGTCGTTCTTTCTTTGAAAACAACAAAATTCATCGCTCCTCACTAATGACACCAATCCACAGTAAAAAGCCATGGCGTGGCGCCGTGGCTTAGCTGGTCATAGCGCCTGTCTAGTAAACAGGAAGTCCTGGGTTCAAATCCCAGCGGTGCCTTTCTATTATGTAAGCAGTTGTTAGGTCATGACATTCAGCCTCATGCTGAAGAGCAACTGTCAAAACTTTAACACATACTGGGCTCTGTGGCGCAATGGATAGCGCATTGGACTTCTAGACGCAGGTGTGTGGCCATTCAAAGCTTGTGGGTTCGAGTCCCACCCGAGTCATTTTTTCTTTGAAAACAACAAAATTCATCGCTCCTCACTAATGACACCAATGCACAGTAAAAAGCCATGGCGCGGCGCCGTGGCTTAGCTGGTCATAGCGCCTGTCTAGTAAACAGGAAGTCCTGGGTTCAAATCCCAGCGGTGCCTTTCTATTATGTAAGCAGTTGTTAGGTCATGACATTTAGCCTCCTGCTGAAGAGCAACTGTCAAAACTTTAACACATACTGGGCTCTGTGGCGCAATGGATAGCGCATTGGACTTCTAGACGCAGGTGTGTGGCCATTCAAAGGTTGTGGGTTCGAGTCCCACCAGAGTCGTTTTTTCTTTGAAAACAACAAAATTCATCGCTCCTCACTAATGACACCAATCCACCGTTAAAAGCCATGGCGTGGCGCCGTGGCTTAGCTGGTCATAGCGCCTGTCTAGTAAACAGGAAGTCCTGGGTTCAAATCCCAGCGGTGCCTTTCTATTATGTAAGCAGTTGTTAGGTCATGACATTCAGCCTCATGCTGAAGAGCAACTGTCAAAACTTTAACACAAACTGGGCTTTGTGGCGCAATGGATAGCGCATTGGACTTCTAGACGCAGGTGTGTGGCCATTCAAAGGTTGTGGGTTCGAGTCCCACCCGAGTCATTTTTTCTTTGAAAACAACAAAATTCATCGCTCCTCACTAATGACACCAATCCACAGTAAAAAGCCATGGCATGGCGCCGTGGCTTAGCTGGTCATAGCGCCTGTCTAGTAAACAGGAAGTCCTGGGTTCAAATCCCAGCGGTGCCTTTCTATTATGTAAGCAGTTGTTAGGTCATGACATTCAGCCTCATGCTGAAGAGCAACTGTCAAAACTTTAACACATACTGGGCTCTGTGGCGCAATGGATAGCGCATTGGACTTCTAGACACAGGTGTGTGGCCATTCAAAGGTTGTGGGTTCGAGTACCACCAGAGTCGTTCTTTCTTTGAAAACAACAAAATTCATCGCTCCTCACTAATGACACCAATCCACAGTAAAAAGCCATGGCGTGGCGCCGTGGCTTAGCTGGTCATAGCGCCTGTCTAGTAAACAGGAAGTCCTGGGTTCAAATCCCAGCGGTGCCTTTCTATTATGTAAGCAGTTGTTAGGTCATGACATTCAGCCTCATGCTGAAGAGCAACTGTCAAAACTTTAACACATACTGGGCTCTGTGGCGCAATGGATAGCGCATTGGACTTCTAGACGCAGGTGTGTGGCCATTCAAAGGTTGTGGGTTCGAGTCCCACCAGAGTCGTTTTTTCTTTGAAAACAACAAAATTCATCGCTCCTCACTAATGACACCAATCCACAGTAAAAAGCCATGGCGTGGCGCCGTGGCTTAGCTGGTCATAGCGCCTGTCTAGTGAACAGGAAGTCCTGGGTTCAAATCCCAGCGGTGCCTTTCTATTATGTAAGCAGTTGTTAGGTCATGACATTCAGCCTCATGCTGAAGAGCAACTGTCAAAACTTTAACACATACTGGGCTCTGTGGCGCAATGGATAGCGCATTGGACTTCTAGACGCAGGTGTGTGGCCATTCAAAGGTTGTGGGTTCGAGTCCCACCAGAGTCGTTTTTGCTTTGAAAACAACAAAATTCATCGCTCCTCACTAATGACACCAATGCACAGTAAAAAGCCATGGCGTGGCGCCGTGGCTTAGCTGGTCATAGCGCCTGTCTAGTAAACAGGAAGTCCTGGGTTCAAATCCCAGCAGTGCCTTTCTATTATGTAAGCAGTTGTTAGGTCATGACATTTAGCCTCCTGCTGAAGAGCAACTGTCAAAACTTTAACACATACTGGGCTCTGTGGCGCAATGGATAGCGCATTGGACTTCTAGACGCAGGTGTGTGGCCATTCAAAGGTTGTGGGCTTAAGTCCCACCAGAGTCATTTTTTCTTTGAAAACAACAAAATTCATCGCTCCTCACTAATGACACCAATGCACAGTAAAAAGCCATGGCGCGGCGCCGTGGCTTAGCTGGTCATAGCGCCTGTCTAGTAAACAGGAAGTCCTGGGTTCAAATCCCAGCGGTGCCTTTCCTTTATGTAAGCAGTTGTTAGGTCATGACATTTAGCCTCCTGCTGAAGAGCAACTGTCAAAACTTTAACACATACTGGGCTCTGTGGCGCAATGGATAGCGCATTGGACTTCTAGACGCAGGTGTGTGGCCATTCAAAGGTTGTGGGTTCGAGTCCCACCAGAGTCGTTTTTTCTTTGAAAACAACAAAATTCATCGCTCCTCACTAATGACACCAATCCACAGTAAAAAGCCATGGCGTGGCGCCGTGGCTTAGCTGGTCATAGCGCCTGTCTAGTAAACAGGAAGTCCTGGGTTCAAATTCCAGCGGTGCCTTGCCATTATGTAAGCAGTTGTTAGGTCATGACATTCAGCCTCATGCTGAAGAGCAACTGTCAAAACTTTAACACATACTGGGCTCTGTGGCGCAATGGATAGCGCATTGGACTTCTAGACGCAGGTGTGTGGCCATTCAAAGGTTGTGGGTTCGAGTCCCATGGCGCGGCGCCGTGGCTTAGCTGGTCATAGCGCCTGTCTAGTAAACAGGATGTCCTGGGTTCAAATCCCAGCGGTGCCTTTCTATTGTGTAAGCAGTTGTTAGGTCATGACATTCAGCCTCATGCTGAAGAGCAACTGTCAAAACTTTAACACATACTGGGCTCTGTGGCACAATGGATAGCGCATTGGACTTCTAGACGCAGGTGTGTGGCCATTCAAAGGTTGTGGGTTCGAGTACCACCAGAGTCGTTTTTTCTTTGAAAACAACAAAATTCATCGCTCCTCACTAATGACACCAATCCACAGTAAAAAGCCATGGCGTGGCGCCGTGGCTTAGCTGGTCATAGCGCCTGTCTAGTAAACAGGAAGTCCTGGGTTCAAATCCCAGCGGTGCCTTTCTATTATGTAAGCAGTTGTTAGGTCATGACATTCAGCCTCATGCTGAAGAGCAACTGTCAAAACTTTAACACATACTGGGCTCTGTGGCGCAATGGATAGCGCATTGGACTTCTAGACGCAGGTGTGTGGCCATTCAAAGGTTGTGGGTTCGAGTCCCACCAGAGTCGTTTTTGCTTTGAAAACAACAAAATTCATCGCTCCTCACTAATGACACCAATCCACAGTAAAAAGCCATGGCGTGGCGCCGTGGCTTAGCTGGTCATAGCGCCTGTCTAGTAAACAGGAAGTCCAGGGTTCAAATTCCAGCGGTGCCTTTCTATTATGTAAGCAGTTGTTAGGTCATGACATTCAGCCTCATGCTGAAGAGCAACTGTCAAAACTTTAACACATACTGGGCTCTGTGGAGCAATGGATAGCGCATTGGACTTCTAGACGCAGGTGTGTGGCCATTCAAAGGTTGTGGGTTCCAGTACCACCAGAGTCGTTTTTTCTTTGAAAACAACAAAATTCATCGCTCCTCACTAATGACACCAATGCACAGTAAAAAGCCATGGTGCGGCGCCGTGGCTTAGCTGGTCATAGCGCCTGTCTAGTAAACAGGAAGTCCTGGGTTCAAATCCCAGCAGTGCCTTTCCTTTATGTAAGCAGTTGTTAGGTCATGACATTTAGCCTCCTGCTGAAGAGCAACTGTCAAAACTTTAACACATACTGGGCTCTGTGGCGCAATGGATAGCGCATTGGACTTCTAGACGCAGGTGTGTGGCCATTCAAAGGTTGTGGGCTTAAGTCCCACCAGAGTCATTTTTTCTTTGAAAACAACAAAATTCATCGCTCCTCACTAATGACACCAATGCACAGTAAAAAGCCATGGCGCGGCGCCGTGGCTTAGCTGGTCATAGCGCCTGTCTAGTAAACAGGAAGTCCTGGGTTCAAATCCCAGCGGTGCCTTTCCTTTATGTAAGCAGTTTTTAGGTCATGACATTTAGCCTCCTGCTGAAGAGCAACTGTCAAAACTTTAACACATACTGGGCTCTGTGGCGCAATGGATAGCGCATTGGACTTCTAGACGCAGGTGTGTGGCCATTCAAAGGTTGTGGGTTCGAGTCCCACCAGAGTCATTTTTTCTTTGAAAACAACAAAATTCATCGCTCCTCACTAATGACACCAATGCACAGTAAAAAGCCATTGCGTGGCGCCGTGGCTTAGCTGGTCATAGCGCCTGTCTAGTAAACAGGAAGTCCTGGGTTCAAATCCCAGCGGTGCCTTTCCTTTATGTAAGCAGTTGTTAGGTCATGACATTTAGCCTCCTGCTGAAGAGCAACTGTCAAAACTTTAACACATACTGGGCTCTGTGGCGCAATGGATAGCGCATTGGACTTCTAGACGCAGGTGTGTGGCCATTCAAAGGTTGTGGGCTTAAGTCCCACCAGAGTCATTTTTTCTTTGAAAACAACAAAATTCATCGCTCCTCACTAATGACACCAATGCACAGTAAAAAGCCATGGCGCGGCGCCGTGGCTTAGCTGGTCATAGCGCCTGTCTAGTAAACAGGAAGTCCTGGGTTCAAATCCCAGCGGTGCCTTTCCTTTATGTAAGCAGTTAGGTCATGACATTTAGCCTCCTGCTGAAGAGCAACTGTCAAAACTTTAACACATACTGGGCTCTGTGGCGCAATGGATAGCGCATTGGACTTCTAGACGCAGGTGTGTGGCCATTCAAAGGTTGTGGGTTCGAGTCCCACCAGAGTCGTTTTTTCTTTGAAAACAACAAAATTCATCGCTCCTCACTAATGACACCAATCCACAGTAAAAAGCCATGGCGTGGCGCCGTGGCTTAGCTGGTCATAGCGCCTGTCTAGTAAACAGGAAGTCCTGGGTTCAAATCCCAGCGGTGCCTTTCCATTATGTAAGCAGTTGTTAGGTCATGACATTCAGCCTCATGCTGAAGAGCAACTGTCAAAACTTTAACACATACTGGGCTCTGTGGCTCAATGGATAGCGCATTGGACTTCTAGACGCAGGTGTGTGGCCATTCAAAGGTTGTGGGTTCGAGTCCCCCCAGAGTCGTTTTTTCTTTGAAAACAACAAAATTCATCGCTCCTCACTAATGACACCAATCCACAGTAAAAAGCCATGGCGTGGCGCCGTGGCTTAGCTGGTCATAGTGCCTGTCTAGTAAACAGGAAGTCCTGGGTTCAAATCCCAGCGGTGCCTTTCTATTATATAAGCAGTTGTTAGGTCATGACATTCAGCCTCATGCTGAAGAGCAACTGTCAAAACTTTAACACATACTGGGCTCTGTGGCGCAATGGATAGCGCATTGGACTTCTAGACGCAGGTGTGTGGCCATTCAAAGGTTGTGGGTTCGAGTCCCACCAGAGTCATTTTTTCTTTGAAAACAACAAAATTCATCGCTCCTCACTAATGACACCAATGCACAGTAAAAAGCCATGGCGCGGCGCCGTGGCTTAGCTGGTCATAGCGCCTGTCTAGTAAACAGGAAGTCCTGGGTTCAAATCCCAGTGGTGCCTTTCCTTTATGTAAGCAGTTGTTAGGTCATGACATTTAGCCTCCTGCTGAAGAGCAACTGTCAAAACTTTAACACATACTGGGCTCTGTGGCGCAATGGATAGCGCATTGGACTTCTAGACGCAGGTGTGTGGCCATTCAAAGGTTGTGGGTTCGAGTCCCATGGCGCGGCGCCGTGGCTTAGCTGGTCATAGCGCCTGTCTAGTGAACAGGATGTCCTGGGTTCAAATCCCAGCGGTGCCTTTCTATTGTGTAAGCAGTTGTTAGGTCATGACATTCAGCCTCATGCTGAAGAGCAACTGTCAAAACTTTAACACATACTGGGCTCTGTGGCACAATGGATAGCGCATTGGACTTCTAGACGCAGGTGTGTGGCCATTCAAAGGTTGTGGGTTCGAGTACCACCAGAGTCGTTTTTTCTTTGAAAACAACAAAATTCATCGCTCCTCACTAATGACACCAATCCACAGTAAAAAGCCATGGCGTGGCGCCGTGGCTTAGCTGGTCATAGCGCCTGTCTAGTAAACAGGAAGTCCTGGGTTCAAATCCCAGCGGTGCCTTTCTATTATGTAAGCAGTTGTTAGGTCATGACATTCAGCCTCATGCTGAAGAGCAACTGTCAAAACTTTAACACATACTGGGCTCTGTGGCGCAATGGATAGCGCATTGGACTTCTAGACGCAGGTGTGTGGCCATTCAAAGGTTGTGGGTTCGAGTCCCACCAGAGTCGTTTTTGCTTTGAAAACAACAAAATTCATCGCTCCTCACTAATGACACCAATCCACAGTAAAAAGCCATGGCGTGGCGCCGTGGCTTAGCTGGTCATAGCGCCTGTCTAGTAAACAGGAAGTCCTGGGTTCAAATTCCAGCGGTGCCTTTCCTTTATGTAAGCAGTTGTTAGGTCATGACATTCAGCCTCATGCTGAAGAGCAACTGTCAAAACTTTAACACATACTGGGCTCTGTGGAGCAATGGATAGCGCATTGGACTTCTAGACGCAGGTGTGTGGCCATTCAAAGGTTGTGGGTTCCAGTACCACCAGAGTCGTTTTTTCTTTGAAAACAACAAAATTCATCGCTCCTCACTAATGACACCAATGCACAGTAAAAAGCCATGGTGCGGCGCCGTGGCTTAGCTGGTCATAGCGCCTGTCTAGTAAACAGGAAGTCCTGGGTTCAAATCCCAGCGGTGCCTTTCCTTTATGTAAGCAGTTGTTAGGTCATGACATTTAGCCTCCTGCTGAAGAGCAACTGTCAAAACTTTAACACATACTGGGCTCTGTGGCGCAATGGATAGCGCATTGGACTTCTAGACGCAGGTGTGTGGCCATTCAAAGGTTGTGGGCTTAAGTCCCACCAGAGTCATTTTTTCTTTGAAAACAACAAAATTCATCGCTCCTCACTAATGACACCAATGCACAGTAAAAAGCCATGGCGCGGCGCCGTGGCTTAGCTGGTCATAGCGCCTGTCTAGTAAACAGGAAGTCCTGGGTTCAAATCCCAGCGGTGCCTTTCCTTTATGTAAGCAGTTTTTAGGTCATGACATTTAGCCTCCTGCTGAAGAGCAACTGTCAAAACTTTAACACATACTGGGCTCTGTGGCGCAATGGATAGCGCATTGGACTTCTAGACGCAGGTGTGTGGCCATTCAAAGGTTGTGGGTTCGAGTCCCACCAGAGTCGTTTTTTCTTTGAAAACAACAAAATTCATCGCTCCTCACTAATGACACCAATCCACAGTAAAAAGCCATGGCGTGGCGCCGTGGCTTAGCTGGTCATAGCGCCTGTCTAGTAAACAGGAAGTCCTGGGTTCAAAACCCAGCGGTGCCTTTCTATTATGTAAGCAGTTGTTAGGTCATGACATTCAGCCTCATGCTGAAGAGCAACTGTCAAAACTTTAACGCATACTGGGCTCTGTGGTGCAATGGATAGCGCATTGGACTTCTAGACGCAGGTGTGTGGCCATTCAAAGGTTGTGGGTTCGAGTCCCACCAGAGTCGTTTTTGCTTTGAAAACAACAAAATTCATCGCTCCTCACTAATGACACCAATCCACAGTATAAAGCCATTGCGTGGCGCCGTGGCTTAGCTGGTCATAGCGCCTGTCTAGTAAACAGGAAGTCCTGGGTTCAAATCCCAGCGGTGCCTTTCCATTATGTAAGCAGTTGTTAGGTCATGACATTCAGCCTCATGCTGAAGAGCAACTGTCAAAACTTTAACACATACTGGGCTCTGTGGCGCAATGGATAGCGCATTGGACTTCTAGACGCAGGTGTGTGGCCATTCAAAGGTTGTGGGTTCGAGTCCCACCAGAGTCATTTTTTCTTTGAAAACAACAAAATTCATCGCTCCTCACTAATGACACCAATCCACAGTAAAAGCCATGGCGAGGCTCCGTGGCTTAGCTGGTCATAGCGCCTGTCTAGTAAACAGGAAGTCCTGGGTTCAAATCCCAGCGGTGCCTTTCTATTATGTAAGCAGTTGTTAGGTCATGACCTTCAGCCTCATGCTGAAGAGCAACTGTCAAAATTTTAACACATACTGGGCTCTGTGGCGCAATGGATAGCACATTGGACTTCTAGACGCAGGTGTGTGGCCATTCAAAGGTTGTGGGTTTGAGTCCCATGGCGCGGCGCCATGGCTTAGCTGCTCATAGCGCCTGTCTAGTAAACAGGAAGTCCTGGGTTCAAATCCCAGTGGTGCCTTTCTATTATGTAAGCAGTTGTTAGGTCATGACATTCAGCCTCATGCTGAAGAGCAACTGTCAAAACTTTAACACATACTGGGCTCTGTGGCGCAATCGATAGCGCATTGGACTTCTAGACGCAGGTGTGTGGCCATACAAAGGTTGTGGGCTTAAGTCCCACCAGAGTCATTTTTTCTTTGAAAACAACAAAATTCATCGCTCCTCACTAATGACACCAATCCACAGTAAAAGCCATGGCGAGGCTCCGTGGCTTAGCTGGTCATAGCGCCTGTCTAGTAAACAGGAAGTCCTGTGTTCAAATCCCAGCGGTGCCTTTCTATTATGTAAGCAGTTGTTAGGTCATGACATTCAGCCTCATGCTGAAGAGCAACTGTCAAAATTTTAACACATACTGGGCTCTGTGGCGCAATGGATAGCACATTGGACTTCTAGACGCAGGTGTGTGGCCATTCAAAGGTTGTGGGTTCGAGTCCCATGGCGCGGCGCCATGGCTTAGCTGCTCATAGTGCCTGTCAAGTAAACAGGAAGTCCTGGGTTCAAATCCCAGCGGTGCCTTTCTATTATGTAAGCAGTTGTTAGGTCATGACATTCAGCCTCATGCTGAAGAGCAACTGTCAAAACTTTAACACATACTGGGCTCTGTGGCGCAATCGATAGCGCATTGGACTTCTAGACGCAGGTGTGTGGCCATTCAAAGGTTGTGGGTTCGAGTCCCACCAGAGTCGTTTTTTCTTTGAAAACAACAAAATTCATCGCTCCTCACTAATGACACCAATCCACAGTAAACAGCCATGGCGTGTCGCCGTGGCTTAGCTGGTCATAGCGCCTGTCTAGTAAACAGGAAGTCCTGGGTTCAAATCCCAGCGGTGCCTTTCCTTTATGTAAGCAGTTGTTAGGGCATGACATTTAGCCTCCTGCTGAAGAGCAACTGTCAAAACTTTAACACATACTGGGCTCTGTGGCGCAATGGATAGCGCATTGGACTTCTAGACGCAGGTGTGTGGCCATTCAAAGGTTGTGGGTTCGAGTCCCACCAGAGTCGTTTTTTCTTTGAAAACAACAAAATTCATCGCTCCTCACTAATGACACCAATCCACAGTAAAAAGCCATGGCGTGGCGCCGTGGCTTAGCTGGTCATAGCGCCTGTCTAGTGAACAGGAAGTCCTGGGTTCAAATCCCAGCGGTGCCTTTCTATTATGTAAGCAGTTGTTAGGTCATGACATTCAGCCTCATGCTGAAGAGCAACTGTCAAAACTTTAACACATACTGGGCTCTGTGGCGCAATGGATAGCGCATTGGACTTCTAGACGCAGGTGTGTGGCCATTCAAAGGTTGTGGGTTCGAGTCCCACCAGAGTCGTTTTTGCTTTGAAAACAACAAAATTCATCGCTCCTCACTAATGACACCAATGCACAGTAAAAAGCCATGGCGTGGCGCCGTGGCTTAGCTGGTCATAGCGCCTGTCTAGTAAACAGGAAGTCCTGGGTTCAAATCCCAGCAGTGCCTTTCTATTATGTAAGCAGTTGTTAGGTCATGACATTTAGCCTCCTGCTGAAGAGCAACTGTCAAAACTTTAACACATACTGGGCTCTGTGGCGCAATGGATAGCGCATTGGACTTCTAGACGCAGGTGTGTGGCCATTCAAAGGTTGTGGGCTTAAGTCCCACCAGAGTCATTTTTTCTTTGAAAACAACAAAATTCATCGCTCCTCACTAATGACACCAATGCACAGTAAAAAGCCATGGCGCGGCGCCGTGGCTTAGCTGGTCATAGCGCCTGTCTAGTAAACAGGAAGTCCTGGGTTCAAATCCCAGCGGTGCCTTTCCTTTATGTAAGCAGTTGTTAGGTCATGACATTTAGCCTCCTGCTGAAGAGCAACTGTCAAAACTTTAACACATACTGGGCTCTGTGGCGCAATGGATAGCGCATTGGACTTCTAGACGCAGGTGTGTGGCCATTCAAAGGTTGTGGGTTCGAGTCCCACCAGAGTCGTTTTTTCTTTGAAAACAACAAAATTCATCGCTCCTCACTAATGACACCAATCCACAGTAAAAAGCCATGGCGTGGCGCCGTGGCTTAGCTGGTCATAGCGCCTGTCTAGTAAACAGGAAGTCCTGGGTTCAAATTCCAGCGGTGCCTTGCCATTATGTAAGCAGTTGTTAGGTCATGACATTCAGCCTCATGCTGAAGAGCAACTGTCAAAACTTTAACACATACTGGGCTCTGTGGCGCAATGGATAGCGCATTGGACTTCTAGACGCAGGTGTGTGGCCATTCAAAGGTTGTGGGTTCGAGTCCCATGGCGCGGCGCCGTGGCTTAGCTGGTCATAGCGCCTGTCTAGTAAACAGGATGTCCTGGGTTCAAATCCCAGCGGTGCCTTTCTATTGTGTAAGCAGTTGTTAGGTCATGACATTCAGCCTCATGCTGAAGAGCAACTGTCAAAACTTTAACACATACTGGGCTCTGTGGCACAATGGATAGCGCATTGGACTTCTAGACGCAGGTGTGTGGCCATTCAAAGGTTGTGGGTTCGAGTACCACCAGAGTCGTTTTTTCTTTGAAAACAACAAAATTCATCGCTCCTCACTAATGACACCAATCCACAGTAAAAAGCCATGGCGTGGCGCCGTGGCTTAGCTGGTCATAGCGCCTGTCTAGTAAACAGGAAGTCCTGGGTTCAAATCCCAGCGGTGCCTTTCTATTATGTAAGCAGTTGTTAGGTCATGACATTCAGCCTCATGCTGAAGAGCAACTGTCAAAACTTTAACACATACTGGGCTCTGTGGCGCAATGGATAGCGCATTGGACTTCTAGACGCAGGTGTGTGGCCATTCAAAGGTTGTGGGTTCGAGTCCCACCAGAGTCGTTTTTGCTTTGAAAACAACAAAATTCATCGCTCCTCACTAATGACACCAATCCACAGTAAAAAGCCATGGCGTGGCGCCGTGGCTTAGCTGGTCATAGCGCCTGTCTAGTAAACAGGAAGTCCAGGGTTCAAATTCCAGCGGTGCCTTTCTATTATGTAAGCAGTTGTTAGGTCATGACATTCAGCCTCATGCTGAAGAGCAACTGTCAAAACTTTAACACATACTGGGCTCTGTGGAGCAATGGATAGCGCATTGGACTTCTAGACGCAGGTGTGTGGCCATTCAAAGGTTGTGGGTTCCAGTACCACCAGAGTCGTTTTTTCTTTGAAAACAACAAAATTCATCGCTCCTCACTAATGACACCAATGCACAGTAAAAAGCCATGGTGCGGCGCCGTGGCTTAGCTGGTCATAGCGCCTGTCTAGTAAACAGGAAGTCCTGGGTTCAAATCCCAGCAGTGCCTTTCCTTTATGTAAGCAGTTGTTAGGTCATGACATTTAGCCTCCTGCTGAAGAGCAACTGTCAAAACTTTAACACATACTGGGCTCTGTGGCGCAATGGATAGCGCATTGGACTTCTAGACGCAGGTGTGTGGCCATTCAAAGGTTGTGGGCTTAAGTCCCACCAGAGTCATTTTTTCTTTGAAAACAACAAAATTCATCGCTCCTCACTAATGACACCAATGCACAGTAAAAAGCCATGGCGCGGCGCCGTGGCTTAGCTGGTCATAGCGCCTGTCTAGTAAACAGGAAGTCCTGGGTTCAAATCCCAGCGGTGCCTTTCCTTTATGTAAGCAGTTTTTAGGTCATGACATTTAGCCTCCTGCTGAAGAGCAACTGTCAAAACTTTAACACATACTGGGCTCTGTGGCGCAATGGATAGCGCATTGGACTTCTAGACGCAGGTGTGTGGCCATTCAAAGGTTGTGGGTTCGAGTCCCACCAGAGTCATTTTTTCTTTGAAAACAACAAAATTCATCGCTCCTCACTAATGACACCAATGCACAGTAAAAAGCCATTGCGTGGCGCCGTGGCTTAGCTGGTCATAGCGCCTGTCTAGTAAACAGGAAGTCCTGGGTTCAAATCCCAGCGGTGCCTTTCCTTTATGTAAGCAGTTGTTAGGTCATGACATTTAGCCTCCTGCTGAAGAGCAACTGTCAAAACTTTAACACATACTGGGCTCTGTGGCGCAATGGATAGCGCATTGGACTTCTAGACGCAGGTGTGTGGCCATTCAAAGGTTGTGGGCTTAAGTCCCACCAGAGTCATTTTTTCTTTGAAAACAACAAAATTCATCGCTCCTCACTAATGACACCAATGCACAGTAAAAAGCCATGGCGCGGCGCCGTGGCTTAGCTGGTCATAGCGCCTGTCTAGTAAACAGGAAGTCCTGGGTTCAAATCCCAGCGGTGCCTTTCCTTTATGTAAGCAGTTGTTAGGTCATGACATTTAGCCTCCTGCTGAAGAGCAACTGTCAAAACTTTAACACATACTGGGCTCTGTGGCGCAATGGATAGCGCATTGGACTTCTAGACGCAGGTGTGTGGCCATTCAAAGGTTGTGGGTTCGAGTCCCACCAGAGTCGTTTTTTCTTTGAAAACAACAAAATTCATCGCTCCTCACTAATGACACCAATCCACAGTAAAAAGCCATGGCGTGGCGCCGTGGCTTAGCTGGTCATAGCGCCTGTCTAGTAAACAGGAAGTCCTGGGTTCAAATCCCAGCGGTGCCTTTCCATTATGTAAGCAGTTGTTAGGTCATGACATTCAGCCTCATGCTGAAGAGCAACTGTCAAAACTTTAACACATACTGGGCTCTGTGGCTCAATGGATAGCGCATTGGACTTCTAGACGCAGGTGTGTGGCCATTCAAAGGTTGTGGGTTCGAGTCCCCCCAGAGTCGTTTTTTCTTTGAAAACAACAAAATTCATCGCTCCTCACTAATGACACCAATCCACAGTAAAAAGCCATGGCGTGGCGCCGTGGCTTAGCTGGTCATAGTGCCTGTCTAGTAAACAGGAAGTCCTGGGTTCAAATCCCAGCGGTGCCTTTCTATTATATAAGCAGTTGTTAGGTCATGACATTCAGCCTCATGCTGAAGAGCAACTGTCAAAACTTTAACACATACTGGGCTCTGTGGCGCAATGGATAGCGCATTGGACTTCTAGACGCAGGTGTGTGGCCATTCAAAGGTTGTGGGTTCGAGTCCCACCAGAGTCATTTTTTCTTTGAAAACAACAAAATTCATCGCTCCTCACTAATGACACCAATGCACAGTAAAAAGCCATGGCGCGGCGCCGTGGCTTAGCTGGTCATAGCGCCTGTCTAGTAAACAGGAAGTCCTGGGTTCAAATCCCAGTGGTGCCTTTCCTTTATGTAAGCAGTTGTTAGGTCATGACATTTAGCCTCCTGCTGAAGAGCAACTGTCAAAACTTTAACACATACTGGGCTCTGTGGCGCAATGGATAGCGCATTGGACTTCTAGACGCAGGTGTGTGGCCATTCAAAGGTTGTGGGTTCGAGTCCCATGGCGCGGCGCCGTGGCTTAGCTGGTCATAGCGCCTGTCTAGTGAACAGGATGTCCTGGGTTCAAATCCCAGCGGTGCCTTTCTATTGTGTAAGCAGTTGTTAGGTCATGACATTCAGCCTCATGCTGAAGAGCAACTGTCAAAACTTTAACACATACTGGGCTCTGTGGCACAATGGATAGCGCATTGGACTTCTAGACGCAGGTGTGTGGCCATTCAAAGGTTGTGGGTTCGAGTACCACCAGAGTCGTTTTTTCTTTGAAAACAACAAAATTCATCGCTCCTCACTAATGACACCAATCCACAGTAAAAAGCCATGGCGTGGCGCCGTGGCTTAGCTGGTCATAGCGCCTGTCTAGTAAACAGGAAGTCCTGGGTTCAAATCCCAGCGGTGCCTTTCTATTATGTAAGCAGTTGTTAGGTCATGACATTCAGCCTCATGCTGAAGAGCAACTGTCAAAACTTTAACACATACTGGGCTCTGTGGCGCAATGGATAGCGCATTGGACTTCTAGACGCAGGTGTGTGGCCATTCAAAGGTTGTGGGTTCGAGTCCCACCAGAGTCGTTTTTGCTTTGAAAACAACAAAATTCATCGCTCCTCACTAATGACACCAATCCACAGTAAAAAGCCATGGCGTGGCGCCGTGGCTTAGCTGGTCATAGCGCCTGTCTAGTAAACAGGAAGTCCTGGGTTCAAATTCCAGCGGTGCCTTTCCTTTATGTAAGCAGTTGTTAGGTCATGACATTCAGCCTCATGCTGAAGAGCAACTGTCAAAACTTTAACACATACTGGGCTCTGTGGAGCAATGGATAGCGCATTGGACTTCTAGACGCAGGTGTGTGGCCATTCAAAGGTTGTGGGTTCCAGTACCACCAGAGTCGTTTTTTCTTTGAAAACAACAAAATTCATCGCTCCTCACTAATGACACCAATGCACAGTAAAAAGCCATGGTGCGGCGCCGTGGCTTAGCTGGTCATAGCGCCTGTCTAGTAAACAGGAAGTCCTGGGTTCAAATCCCAGCGGTGCCTTTCCTTTATGTAAGCAGTTGTTAGGTCATGACATTTAGCCTCCTGCTGAAGAGCAACTGTCAAAACTTTAACACATACTGGGCTCTGTGGCGCAATGGATAGCGCATTGGACTTCTAGACGCAGGTGTGTGGCCATTCAAAGGTTGTGGGCTTAAGTCCCACCAGAGTCATTTTTTCTTTGAAAACAACAAAATTCATCGCTCCTCACTAATGACACCAATGCACAGTAAAAAGCCATGGCGCGGCGCCGTGGCTTAGCTGGTCATAGCGCCTGTCTAGTAAACAGGAAGTCCTGGGTTCAAATCCCAGCGGTGCCTTTCCTTTATGTAAGCAGTTTTTAGGTCATGACATTTAGCCTCCTGCTGAAGAGCAACTGTCAAAACTTTAACACATACTGGGCTCTGTGGCGCAATGGATAGCGCATTGGACTTCTAGACGCAGGTGTGTGGCCATTCAAAGGTTGTGGGTTCGAGTCCCACCAGAGTCGTTTTTTCTTTGAAAACAACAAAATTCATCGCTCCTCACTAATGACACCAATCCACAGTAAAAAGCCATGGCGTGGCGCCGTGGCTTAGCTGGTCATAGCGCCTGTCTAGTAAACAGGAAGTCCTGGGTTCAAAACCCAGCGGTGCCTTTCTATTATGTAAGCAGTTGTTAGGTCATGACATTCAGCCTCATGCTGAAGAGCAACTGTCAAAACTTTAACGCATACTGGGCTCTGTGGTGCAATGGATAGCGCATTGGACTTCTAGACGCAGGTGTGTGGCCATTCAAAGGTTGTGGGTTCGAGTCCCACCAGAGTCGTTTTTGCTTTGAAAACAACAAAATTCATCGCTCCTCACTAATGACACCAATCCACAGTATAAAGCCATTGCGTGGCGCCGTGGCTTAGCTGGTCATAGCGCCTGTCTAGTAAACAGGAAGTCCTGGGTTCAAATCCCAGCGGTGCCTTTCCATTATGTAAGCAGTTGTTAGGTCATGACATTCAGCCTCATGCTGAAGAGCAACTGTCAAAACTTTAACACATACTGGGCTCTGTGGCGCAATGGATAGCGCATTGGACTTCTAGACGCAGGTGTGTGGCCATTCAAAGGTTGTGGGTTCGAGTCCCACCAGAGTCATTTTTTCTTTGAAAACAACAAAATTCATCGCTCCTCACTAATGACACCAATCCACAGTAAAAGCCATGGCGAGGCTCCGTGGCTTAGCTGGTCATAGCGCCTGTCTAGTAAACAGGAAGTCCTGGGTTCAAATCCCAGCGGTGCCTTTCTATTATGTAAGCAGTTGTTAGGTCATGACCTTCAGCCTCATGCTGAAGAGCAACTGTCAAAATTTTAACACATACTGGGCTCTGTGGCGCAATGGATAGCACATTGGACTTCTAGACGCAGGTGTGTGGCCATTCAAAGGTTGTGGGTTTGAGTCCCATGGCGCGGCGCCATGGCTTAGCTGCTCATAGCGCCTGTCTAGTAAACAGGAAGTCCTGGGTTCAAATCCCAGTGGTGCCTTTCTATTATGTAAGCAGTTGTTAGGTCATGACATTCAGCCTCATGCTGAAGAGCAACTGTCAAAACTTTAACACATACTGGGCTCTGTGGCGCAATCGATAGCGCATTGGACTTCTAGACGCAGGTGTGTGGCCATACAAAGGTTGTGGGCTTAAGTCCCACCAGAGTCATTTTTTCTTTGAAAACAACAAAATTCATCGCTCCTCACTAATGACACCAATCCACAGTAAAAGCCATGGCGAGGCTCCGTGGCTTAGCTGGTCATAGCGCCTGTCTAGTAAACAGGAAGTCCTGTGTTCAAATCCCAGCGGTGCCTTTCTATTATGTAAGCAGTTGTTAGGTCATGACATTCAGCCTCATGCTGAAGAGCAACTGTCAAAATTTTAACACATACTGGGCTCTGTGGCGCAATGGATAGCACATTGGACTTCTAGACGCAGGTGTGTGGCCATTCAAAGGTTGTGGGTTCGAGTCCCATGGCGCGGCGCCATGGCTTAGCTGCTCATAGTGCCTGTCAAGTAAACAGGAAGTCCTGGGTTCAAATCCCAGCGGTGCCTTTCTATTATGTAAGCAGTTGTTAGGTCATGACATTCAGCCTCATGCTGAAGAGCAACTGTCAAAACTTTAACACATACTGGGCTCTGTGGCGCAATCGATAGCGCATTGGACTTCTAGACGCAGGTGTGTGGCCATTCAAAGGTTGTGGGTTCGAGTCCCACCAGAGTCGTTTTTTCTTTGAAAACAACAAAATTCATCGCTCCTCACTAATGACACCAATCCACAGTAAACAGCCATGGCGTGTCGCCGTGGCTTAGCTGGTCATAGCGCCTGTCTAGTAAACAGGAAGTCCTGGGTTCAAATCCCAGCGGTGCCTTTCCTTTATGTAAGCAGTTGTTAGGGCATGACATTTAGCCTCCTGCTGAAGAGCAACTGTCAAAACTTTAACACATACTGGGCTCTGTGGCGCAATGGATAGCGCATTGGACTTTTAGACGCAGGTGTGTGTGGCCATTCAAAGGTTGTGGGTTCGAGTCCCCCCAGAGTCGTTTTTTCTTTGAAAACAACAAAATTCATCGCTCCTCACTAATGACACCAATCCACAGTAAAAAGCCATGGCGTGGCGCCGTGGCTTAGCTGGTCATAGCGCCTGTCTAGTAAACAGGAAGTCCTGGGTTCAAATCCCAGCGGTGCCTTTCTATTATGTAAGCAGTTGTTAGGTCATGACATTCAGCCTCATGCTGAAGAGCAACTGTCAAAACTTTAACACATACTGGGCTCTGTGGCGCAATGGATAGCGCATTGGACTTCTAGACGCAGGTGTGTGGCCATTCAAAGGTTGTGGGTTCGAGTCCCACCAGAGTCGTTTTTTCTTTGAAAACAACAAAATTCATCGCTCCTCACTAATGACACCAATCCACAGTAAACAGCCATGGCGTGGCGCCGTGGCTTAGCTGGTCATAGCGCCTGTCTAGTAAACAGGAAGTCCTGGGTTCAAATCCCAGCGGTGCCTTTCCTTTATGTAAGCAGTTGTTAGGGCATGACATTTAGCCTCCTGCTGAAGAGCAACTGTCAAAACTTTAACACATACTGGGCTCTGTGGCGCAATGGATAGCGCATTGGACTTTTAGACGCAGGTGTGTGGCCATTCAAAGGTTGTGGGTTCGAGTCCCCCCAGAGTCGTTTATTCTTTGAAAACAACAAAATTCATCGCTCCTCACTAATGACACCAATCCACAGTAAAAAGCCATGGCGTGGCGCCGTGGCTTAGCTTGTCATAGCGCCTGTCTAGTAAACAGGAAGTCCTGGGTTCAAATCCCAGCGGTGCCTTTCTATTATGTAAGCAGTTGTTAGGTCATGACATTCAGCCTCATGCTGAAGAGCAACTGTCAAAACTTTAACAATACTGGGCTCTGTGGCGCAATGGATAGCGCATTGGACTTCTAGACGCAGGTGTGTGGCCATTCAAAGGTTGTGGGTTCGAGTCCCACCAGAGTCGTTTTTCTTTGAAAACAACAAAATTCATCGCTCCTCACTAATGACACCAATCCACAGTAAAAAGCCATGGCGTGGCGCCGTGGCTTAGCTGGTCATAGCGCCTGTCTAGTAAACAGGAAGTCCTGGGTTCAAATCCCAGCGGTGCCTTTCTATTATGTAAGCAGTTGTTAGGTCATGACATTCAGCCTCATGCTGAAGAGCAACTGTCAAAACTTTAACACATACTGGGCTCTGTGGCGCAATGGATAGCGCATTGGACTTCTAGACGCAGGTGTGTGGCCATTCAAAGGTTGTGGGTTCGAGTCCCACCCGAGTCATTTTTTCTTTGAAAACAACAAAATTCATCGCTCCTCACTAATGACACCAATGCACAGTAAAAAGCCATGGCGCGGCGCCGTGGCTTAGCTGGTCATAGGGCCTGTCTAGTAAACAGGAAGTCCTGGGTTCAAATCCCAGCGGTGCCTTTCCTTTATGTAAGCAGTTGTTAGGTCATGACATTTAGCCTCCTGCTGAAGAGCAACTGTCAAAACTTTAACACATACTGGGCTCTGTGGCGCAATGGATAGCGCATTGGACTTCTAGACGCAGGTGTGTGGCCATTCAAAGGTTGTGGGTTCGAGTCCCATGGCGCGGCGCCGTGGCTTAGCTGGTCATAGCGCCTGTCTAGTAAACAGGAAGTCCTGGGTTCAAATCCCAGCTGTGCCTTACTATTATGTAAGCAGTTGTTAGGTCATGACATTCAGCCTCATGCTGAAGAGCAACTGTCAAAACTTTAACACATACTGGGCTCTGTGGCGCAATGGATAGCGCATTGGACTTCTAGACGCAGGTGTGTGGCCATTCAAAGGTTGTGGGCTTAAGTCCCACCAGAGTCATTTTTTCTTTGAAAACAACAAAATTCATCGCTCCTCACTAATGACACCAATGCACAGTAAAAAGCCATGGCGCGGCGCCGTGGCTTAGCTGGTCATAGCGCCTGTCTAGTAAACAGGAAGTCCTGGGTTCAAATCCCAGCGGTGCCTTTCTATTATGTAAGCAGTTGTTAGGTCATGACATTCAGCCTCATGCTGAAGAGCAACTGTCAAAATTTTAACACATACTGGGCTCTGTGGCGCAATGGATAGCACATTGGACTTCTAGACGCAGGTGTGTGGCCATTCAAAGGTTGTGGGTTCGAGTCCCATGGCGCGGCGCCATGGCTTAGCTGCTCATAGTGCCTGTCTAGTAAACAGGAAGTCCTGGGTTCAAATCCCAGCGGTGCCTTTCTATTATGTAAGCAGTTGTTAGGTCATGACATTCAGCCTCATGCTGAAGAGCAACTGTCAAAACTTTAACACATACTGGGCTCTGTGGCGCAATCGATAGCGCATTGGACTTCTAGACGCAGGTGTGTGGCCATTCAAAGGTTGTGGGTTCGAGTCCCACCAGAGTCGTTTTTTCTTTGAAAACAACAAAATTCATCGCTCCTCACTAATGACACCAATCCACAGTAAACAGCCATGGCGTGGCGCCGTGGCTTAGCTGGTCATAGCGCCTGTCTAGTAAACAGGAAGTCCTGGGTTCAAATCCCAGCGGTGCCTTTCCTTTTTGTAAGCAGTTGTTAGGGCATGACATTTAGCCTCCTGCTGAAGAGCAACTGTCAAAACTTTAACACATACTGGGCTCTGTGGCGCAATGGATAGCGCATTGGACTTTTAGACGCAGGTGTGTGGCCATTCAAAGGTTGTGGGTTCGAGTCCCCCCAGAGTCGTTTTTTCTTTGAAAACAACAAAATTCATCGCTCCTCACTAATGACACCAATGCACAGTAAAAAGCCATGGCGCGGCGCCGTGGCTTAGCTGGTCATAGCGCCTGTCTAGTAAACAGGAAGTCCTGGGTTCAAATCCCGGCGTGCCTTTCCTTTATGTAAGCAGTTGTTAGGTCATGACATTTAGCCTCCTGCTGAAGAGCAACTGTCAAAACTTTAACACATACTGGGCTCTGTGGCGCAATGGATAGCGCATTGGACTTCTAGATGCAGGTGTGTGGCCATTCAAAGGTTGTGGGTTCGAGTCCCACCCGAGTCATTTTTTCTTTGAAAACAACAAAATTCATCACTCCTCACTAATGACACCAATGCACAGTAAAAAGCCATGGCGCGGCGCCGTGGCTTAGCTGGTCATAGCGCCTGTCTAGTAAACAGGAAGTCCTGGGTTCAAATCCCAGCGGTGCCTTTCCTTTATGTAAGCAGTTGTTAGGTCATGACATTTAGCCTCCTGCTGAAGAGCAACTGTCAAAACTTTAACACATACTGGGCTCCGTGGCGCAATGGATAGCGCATTGGACTTCTAGACGCAGGTGTGTGGCCATTCAAAGGTTGTGGGTTCGAGTCCCATGGCGCGGCGCCGTGGCTTAGCTGGTTATAGCGCCTGTCTAGTAAACAGGAAGTCCTGGGTTCAAATCCCAGCTGTGCCTTTCTATTATGTAAGCAGTTGTTAGGTCATGACATTCAGCCTCATGCTGAAGAGCAACTGTCAAAACTTTAACACATACTGGGCTCTGTGGCGCAATGGATAGCGCATTGGACTTCTAGACGCAGGTGTGTGGCCATTCAAAGGTTGTGGGTTCGAGTACCACCAGAGTCGTTTTTTCTTTGAAAACAACAAAATTCATCGCTCCTCACTAATGACACCAATCCACAGTAAAAAGCCATGGCGTGGCGCCGTGGCTTAGCTGGTCATAGCGCCTGTCTAGTAAACAGGAAGTCCTGGGTTCAAATCCCAGCGGTGCCTTTCTATTATGTAAGCAGTTGTTAGGTCATGACATTCAGCCTCATGCTGAAGAGCAACTGTCAAAACTTTAACACATACTGGGCTCTGTGGCGCAATGGATAGCGCATTGGACTTCTAGACGCAGGTGTGTGGCCATTCAAAGGTTGTGGGTTCGAGTCCCACCAGAGTCGTTTTTGCTTTGAAAACAACAAAATTCATCGCTCCTCACTAATGACACCAATCCACAGTAAAAAGCCATGGCGTGGCGCCGTGGCTTAGCTGGTCATAGCGCCTGTCTAGTAAACAGGAAGTCCTGGGTTCAAATTCCAGCGGTGCCTTTCTATTATGTAAGCAGTTGTTAGGTCATGACATTCAGCCTCATGCTGAAGAGCAACTGTCAAAACTTTAACACATACTGGGCTCTGTGGAGCAATGGATAGCGCATTGGACTTCTAGACGCAGGTGTGTGGCCATTCAAAGGTTGTGGGTTCGAGTACCACCAGAGTCGTTTTTTCTTTGAAAACAACAAAATTCATCGCTCCTCACTAATGACACCAATGCACAGTAAAAAGCCATGGCGCGGCGCCGTGGCTTAGCTGGTCATAGCGCCTGTCTAGTAAACAGGAAGTCCTGGGTTCAAATCCCAGCGGTGCCTTTCCTTTATGTAGGCAGTTGTTAGGTCATGACATTCAGCCTCATGCTGAAGAGCAACTGTCAAAACTTTAACACATACTGGGCTCTGTGGCGCAATGGATAGCGCATTGGACTTCTAGACGCAGGTGTGTGGCCATTCAAAGGTTGTGGGTTCGAGTCCCACCAGAGTCGTTTTTTCTTTGAAAACAACAAAATTCATCGCTCCTCACTAATTACACCAATCCACAGTAAAAAGCCATGGCGTGGCGCCGTGGCTTAGCTGGTCATAGCGCCTGTCTAGTAAACAGGAAGTCCTGGGTTCAAATTCCAGCGGTGCCTTTCTATTATGTAAGCAGTTGTTAGGTCATGACATTCAGCCTCATGCTGAAGAGCAACTGTCAAAACTTTAACACATACTGGGCTCTGTGGAGCAATGGATAGCGCATTGGACTTCTAGACGCAGGTGTGTGGCCATTCAAAGGTTGTGGGTTCGAGTACCACCAGAGTCGTTTTTTCTTTGAAAACAACAAAATTCATCGCTCCTCACTAATGACACCAATGCACAGTAAAAAGCCATGGCGCGGCGCCGTGGCTTAGCTGGTCATAGCGCCTGTCTAGTAAACAGGAAGTCCTGGGTTCAAATCCCAGCGGTGCCTTTCCTTTATGTAAGCAGTTGTTAGGTCATGACATTTAGCCTCCTGCTGAAGAGCAACTGTCAAAACTTTAACACATACTGGGCTCTGTGGCGCAATGGATAGCGCATTGGACTTCTAGATGCAGGTGTGTGGCCATTCAAAGGTTGTGGGTTCGAGTCCCACCCGAGTCATTTTTTCTTTGAAAACAACAAAATTCATCACTCCTCACTAATGACACCAATGCACAGTAAAAAGCCATGGCGCGGCGCCGTGGCTTAGCTGGTCATAGCGCCTGTCTAGTAAACAGGAATTCCTGGGTTCAAATCCCAGCGGTGCCTTTCCTTTATGTAAGCAGTTGTTAGGTCATGACATTCAGCCTCATGCTGAAGAGCAACTGTCAAAACTTTAACACATACTGGGCTCTGTGGCGCAATGGATAGCGCATTGGACTTCTAGACGCAGGTGTGTGGCCATTCAAAGGTTGTGGGTTCGAGTACCACCAGAGTCGTTTTTTCTTTGAAAACAACAAAATTCATCGCTCCTCACTAATGACACCAATGCACAGTAAAAAGCCATGGCGCGGCGCCGTGGCTTAGCTGGTCATAGCGCCTGTCTAGTAAACAGGAAGTCCTGGGTTCAAATCCCAGCGGTGCCTTTCTATTATGTAAGCAGTTGTTAGGTCATGACATTCAGCCTCATGCTGAAGAGCAACTGTCAAAACTTTAACACATACTGGGCTCTGTGGCGCAATGGATAGCGCATTGGACTTCTAGACGCAGGTGTGTGGCCATTCAAAGGTTGTGGGTTCGAGTCCCACCAGAGTCGTTTTTTCTTTGAAAACAACAAAATTCATCGCTCCTCACTAATTACACCAATCCACAGTAAAAAGCCATGGCGTGGCGCCGTGGCTTAGCTGGTCATAGCGCCTGTCTAGTAAACAGGAAGTCCTGGGTTCAAATTCCAGCGGTGCCTTTCTATTATGTAAGCAGTTGTTAGGTCATGACATTCAGCCTCATGCTGAAGAGCAACTGTCAAAACTTTAACACATACTGGGCTCTGTGGAGCAATGGATAGTGCATTGGACTTCTAGACGCAGGTGTGTGGCCATTCAAAGGTTGTGGGTTCGAGTACCACCAGAGTTGTTTTTTCTTTGAAAACAACAAAATTCATCGCTCCTCACTAATGACACCAATGCACAGTAAAAAGCCATGGCGCGGCGCCGTGGCTTAGCTGGTCATAGCGCCTGTCTAGTAAACAGGAAGTCCTGGGTTCAAATCCCGGCGTGCCTTTCCTTTATGTAAGCAGTTGTTAGGTCATGACATTTAGCCTCCTGCTGAAGAGCAACTGTCAAAACTTTAACACATACTGGGCTCTGTGGCGCAATGGATAGCGCATTGGACTTCTAGATGCAGGTGTGTGGCCATTCAAAGGTTGTGGGTTCGAGTCCCACCCGAGTCATTTTTTCTTTGAAAACAACAAAATTCATCACTCCTCACTAATGACACCAATGCACAGTAAAAAGCCATGGCGCGGCGCCGTGGCTTAGCTGGTCATAGCGCCTGTCTAGTAAACAGGAAGTCCTGGGTTCAAATCCCAGCGGTGCCTTTCCTTTATGTAAGCAGTTGTTAGGTCATGACATTTAGCCTCCTGCTGAAGAGCAACTGTCAAAACTTTAACACATACTGGGCTCCGTGGCGCAATGGATAGCGCATTGGACTTCTAGACGCAGGTGTGTGGCCATTCAAAGGTTGTGGGTTCGAGTCCCATGGCGCGGCGCCGTGGCTTAGCTGGTTATAGCGCCTGTCTAGTAAACAGGAAGTCCTGGGTTCAAATCCCAGCTGTGCCTTTCTATTATGTAAGCAGTTGTTAGGTCATGACATTCAGCCTCATGCTGAAGAGCAACTGTCAAAACTTTAACACATACTGGGCTCTGTGGCGCAATGGATAGCGCATTGGACTTCTAGACGCAGGTGTGTGGCCATTCAAAGGTTGTGGGTTCGAGTACCACCAGAGTCGTTTTTTCTTTGAAAACAACAAAATTCATCGCTCCTCACTAATGACACCAATCCACAGTAAAAAGCCATGGCGTGGCGCCGTGGCTTAGCTGGTCATAGCGCCTGTCTAGTAAACAGGAAGTCCTGGGTTCAAATCCCAGCGGTGCCTTTCTATTATGTAAGCAGTTGTTAGGTCATGACATTCAGCCTCATGCTGAAGAGCAACTGTCAAAACTTTAACACATACTGGGCTCTGTGGCGCAATGGATAGCGCATTGGACTTCTAGACGCAGGTGTGTGGCCATTCAAAGGTTGTGGGTTCGAGTCCCACCAGAGTCGTTTTTGCTTTGAAAACAACAAAATTCATCGCTCCTCACTAATGACACCAATCCACAGTAAAAAGCCATGGCGTGGCGCCGTGGCTTAGCTGGTCATAGCGCCTGTCTAGTAAACAGGAAGTCCTGGGTTCAAATTCCAGCGGTGCCTTTCTATTATGTAAGCAGTTGTTAGGTCATGACATTCAGCCTCATGCTGAAGAGCAACTGTCAAAACTTTAACACATACTGGGCTCTGTGGAGCAATGGATAGCGCATTGGACTTCTAGACGCAGGTGTGTGGCCATTCAAAGGTTGTGGGTTCGAGTACCACCAGAGTCGTTTTTTCTTTGAAAACAACAAAATTCATCGCTCCTCACTAATGACACCAATGCACAGTAAAAAGCCATGGCGCGGCGCCGTGGCTTAGCTGGTCATAGCGCCTGTCTAGTAAACAGGAAGTCCTGGGTTCAAATCCCAGCGGTGCCTTTCCTTTATGTAGGCAGTTGTTAGGTCATGACATTCAGCCTCATGCTGAAGAGCAACTGTCAAAACTTTAACACATACTGGGCTCTGTGGCGCAATGGATAGCGCATTGGACTTCTAGACGCAGGTGTGTGGCCATTCAAAGGTTGTGGGTTCGAGTCCCACCAGAGTCGTTTTTTCTTTGAAAACAACAAAATTCATCGCTCCTCACTAATTACACCAATCCACAGTAAAAAGCCATGGCGTGGCGCCGTGGCTTAGCTGGTCATAGCGCCTGTCTAGTAAACAGGAAGTCCTGGGTTCAAATTCCAGCGGTGCCTTTCTATTATGTAAGCAGTTGTTAGGTCATGACATTCAGCCTCATGCTGAAGAGCAACTGTCAAAACTTTAACACATACTGGGCTCTGTGGAGCAATGGATAGCGCATTGGACTTCTAGACGCAGGTGTGTGGCCATTCAAAGGTTGTGGGTTCGAGTACCACCAGAGTCGTTTTTTCTTTGAAAACAACAAAATTCATCGCTCCTCACTAATGACACCAATGCACAGTAAAAAGCCATGGCGCGGCGCCGTGGCTTAGCTGGTCATAGCGCCTGTCTAGTAAACAGGAAGTCCTGGGTTCAAATCCCAGCGGTGCCTTTCCTTTATGTAAGCAGTTGTTAGGTCATGACATTTAGCCTCCTGCTGAAGAGCAACTGTCAAAACTTTAACACATACTGGGCTCTGTGGCGCAATGGATAGCGCATTGGACTTCTAGATGCAGGTGTGTGGCCATTCAAAGGTTGTGGGTTCGAGTCCCACCCGAGTCATTTTTTCTTTGAAAACAACAAAATTCATCACTCCTCACTAATGACACCAATGCACAGTAAAAAGCCATGGCGCGGCGCCGTGGCTTAGCTGGTCATAGCGCCTGTCTAGTAAACAGGAATTCCTGGGTTCAAATCCCAGCGGTGCCTTTCCTTTATGTAAGCAGTTGTTAGGTCATGACATTCAGCCTCATGCTGAAGAGCAACTGTCAAAACTTTAACACATACTGGGCTCTGTGGCGCAATGGATAGCGCATTGGACTTCTAGACGCAGGTGTGTGGCCATTCAAAGGTTGTGGGTTCGAGTACCACCAGAGTCGTTTTTTCTTTGAAAACAACAAAATTCCTCGCTCCTCACTAATGACACCAATGCACAGTAAAAAGCCATGGCGCGGCGCCGTGGCTTAGCTGGTCATAGCGCCTGTCTAGTAAACAGGAAGTCCTGGGTTCAAATCCCAGCGGTGCCTTTCTATTATGTAAGCA
The DNA here is from genome assembly GCF_052324685.1 of Brachyhypopomus gauderio. Lineage (NCBI taxonomy): Eukaryota > Metazoa > Chordata > Actinopteri > Gymnotiformes > Hypopomidae > Brachyhypopomus > Brachyhypopomus gauderio. The sequence goes on from NC_135217.1 coordinate 126,352, forward strand.
GTTGTTAGGTCATGACATTCAGCCTCATGCTGAAGAGCAACTGTCAAAACTTTAACACATACTGGGCTCTGTGGCGCAATGGATAGCGCATTGGACTTCTAGACGCAGGTGTGTGGCCATTCAAAGGTTGTGGGTTCGAGTCCCACCAGAGTCGTTTTTTCTTTGAAAACAACAAAATTCATCGCTCCTCACTAATTACACCAATCCACAGTAAAAAGCCATGGCGTGGCGCCGTGGCTTAGCTGGTCATAGCGCCTGTCTAGTAAACAGGAAGTCCTGGGTTCAAATTCCAGCGGTGCCTTTCTATTATGTAAGCAGTTGTTAGGTCATGACATTCAGCCTCATGCTGAAGAGCAACTGTCAAAACTTTAACACATACTGGGCTCTGTGGAGCAATGGATAGTGCATTGGACTTCTAGACGCAGGTGTGTGGCCATTCAAAGGTTGTGGGTTCGAGTACCACCAGAGTTGTTTTTTCTTTGAAAACAACAAAATTCATCGCTCCTCACTAATGACACCAATGCACAGTAAAAAGCCATGGCGCGGCGCCGTGGCTTAGCTGGTCATAGCGCCTGTCTAGTAAACAGGAAGTCCTGTGTTCAAATCCCGGCGTGCCTTTCCTTTATGTAAGCAGTTGTTAGGTCATGACATTTAGCCTCCTGCTGAAGAGCAACTGTCAAAACTTTAACACATACTGGGCTCTGTGGCGCAATGGATAGCGCATTGGACTTCTAGATGCAGGTGTGTGGCCATTCAAAGGTTGTGGGTTCGAGTCCCACCCGAGTCATTTTTTCTTTGAAAACAACAAAATTCATCACTCCTCACTAATGACACCAATGCACAGTAAAAAGCCATGGCGCGGCGCCGTGGCTTAGCTGGTCATAGCGCCTGTCTAGTAAACAGGAAGTCCTGGGTTCAAATCCCAGCGGTGCCTTTCCTTTATGTAAGCAGTTGTTAGGTCATGACATTTAGCCTCCTGCTGAAGAGCAACTGTCAAAACTTTAACACATACTGGGCTCCGTGGCGCAATGGATAGCGCATTGGACTTCTAGACGCAGGTGTGTGGCCATTCAAAGGTTGTGGGTTCGAGTCCCATGGCGCGGCGCCGTGGCTTAGCTGGTTATAGCGCCTGTCTAGTAAACAGGAAGTCCTGGGTTCAAATCCCAGCTGTGCCTTTCTATTATGTAAGCAGTTGTTAGGTCATGACATTCAGCCTCATGCTGAAGAGCAACTGTCAAAACTTTAACACATACTGGGCTCTGTGGCGCAATGGATAGCGCATTGGACTTCTAGACGCAGGTGTGTGGCCATTCAAAGGTTGTGGGTTCGAGTACCACCAGAGTCGTTTTTTCTTTGAAAACAACAAAATTCATCGCTCCTCACTAATGACACCAATCCACAGTAAAAAGCCATGGCGTGGCGCCGTGGCTTAGCTGGTCATAGCGCCTGTCTAGTAAACAGGAAGTCCTGGGTTCAAATCCCAGCGGTGCCTTTCTATTATGTAAGCAGTTGTTAGGTCATGACATTCAGCCTCATGCTGAAGAGCAACTGTCAAAACTTTAACACATACTGGGCTCTGTGGCGCAATGGATAGCGCATTGGACTTCTAGACGCAGGTGTGTGGCCATTCAAAGGTTGTGGGTTCGAGTCCCACCAGAGTCGTTTTTTCTTTGAAAACAACAAAATTCATCGCTCCTCACTAATTACACCAATCCACAGTAAAAAGCCATGGCGTGGCGCCGTGGCTTAGCTGGTCATAGCGCCTGTCTAGTAAACAGGAAGTCCTGGGTTCAAATTCCAGCGGTGCCTTTCTATTATGTAAGCAGTTGTTAGGTCATGACATTCAGCCTCATGCTGAAGAGCAACTGTCAAAACTTTAACACATACTGGGCTCTGTGGAGCAATGGATAGCGCATTGGACTTCTAGACGCAGGTGTGTGGCCATTCAAAGGTTGTGGGTTCGAGTACCACCAGAGTCGTTTTTTCTTTGAAAACAACAAAATTCATCGCTCCTCACTAATGACACCAATGCACAGTAAAAAGCCATGGCGCGGCGCCGTGGCTTAGCTGGTCATAGCGCCTGTCTAGTAAACAGGAAGTCCTGGGTTCAAATCCCGGCGTGCCTTTCCTTTATGTAAGCAGTTGTTAGGTCATGACATTTAGCCTCCTGCTGAAGAGCAACTGTCAAAACTTTAACACATACTGGGCTCTGTGGCGCAATGGATAGCGCATTGGACTTCTAGATGCAGGTGTGTGGCCATTCAAAGGTTGTGGGTTCGAGTCCCACCCGAGTCATTTTTTCTTTGAAAACAACAAAATTCATCACTCCTCACTAATGACACCAATGCACAGTAAAAAGCCATGGCGCGGCGCCGTGGCTTAGCTGGTCATAGCGCCTGTCTAGTAAACAGGAAGTCCTGGGTTCAAATCCCAGCGGTGCCTTTCCTTTATGTAAGCAGTTGTTAGGTCATGACATTTAGCCTCCTGCTGAAGAGCAACTGTCAAAACTTTAACACATACTGGGCTCCGTGGCGCAATGGATAGCGCATTGGACTTCTAGACGCAGGTGTGTGGCCATTCAAAGGTTGTGGGTTCGAGTCCCATGGCGCGGCGCCGTGGCTTAGCTGGTTATAGCGCCTGTCTAGTAAACAGGAAGTCCTGGGTTCAAATCCCAGCTGTGCCTTTCTATTATGTAAGCAGTTGTTAGGTCATGACATTCAGCCTCATGCTGAAGAGCAACTGTCAAAACTTTAACACATACTGGGCTCTGTGGCGCAATGGATAGCGCATTGGACTTCTAGACGCAGGTGTGTGGCCATTCAAAGGTTGTGGGTTCGAGTACCACCAGAGTCGTTTTTTCTTTGAAAACAACAAAATTCATCGCTCCTCACTAATGACACCAATCCACAGTAAAAAGCCATGGCGTGGCGCCGTGGCTTAGCTGGTCATAGCGCCTGTCTAGTAAACAGGAAGTCCTGGGTTCAAATCCCAGCGGTGCCTTTCTATTATGTAAGCAGTTGTTAGGTCATGACATTCAGCCTCATGCTGAAGAGCAACTGTCAAAACTTTAACACATACTGGGCTCCGTGGCGCAATGGATAGCGCATTGGACTTCTAGACGCAGGTGTGTGGCCATTCAAAGGTTGTGGGTTCGAGTCCCATGGCGCGGCGCCGTGGCTTAGCTGGTTATAGCGCCTGTCTAGTAAACAGGAAGTCCTGGGTTCAAATCCCAGCTGTGCCTTTCTATTATGTAAGCAGTTGTTAGGTCATGACATTCAGCCTCATGCTGAAGAGCAACTGTCAAAACTTTAACACATACTGGGCTCTGTGGCGCAATGGATAGCGCATTGGACTTCTAGACGCAGGTGTGTGGCCATTCAAAGGTTGTGGGTTCGAGTACCACCAGAGTCGTTTTTTCTTTGAAAACAACAAAATTCATCGCTCCTCACTAATGACACCAATCCACAGTAAAAAGCCATGGCGTGGCGCCGTGGCTTAGCTGGTCATAGCGCCTGTCTAGTAAACAGGAAGTCCTGGGTTCAAATCCCAGCGGTGCCTTTCTATTATGTAAGCAGTTGTTAGGTCATGACATTCAGCCTCATGCTGAAGAGCAACTGTCAAAACTTTAACACATACTGGGCTCTGTGGCGCAATGGATAGCGCATTGGACTTCTAGACGCAGGTGTGTGGCCATTCAAAGGTTGTGGGTTCGAGTCCCACCAGAGTCGTTTTTGCTTTGAAAACAACAAAATTCATCGCTCCTCACTAATGACACCAATCCACAGTAAAAAGCCATGGCGTGGCGCCGTGGCTTAGCTGGTCATAGCGCCTGTCTAGTAAACAGGAAGTCCTGGGTTCAAATTCCAGCGGTGCCTTTCTATTATGTAAGCAGTTGTTAGGTCATGACATTCAGCCTCATGCTGAAGAGCAACAGTCAAAACTTTAACACATACTGGGCTCTGTGGAGCAATGGATAGCGCATTGGACTTCTAGACGCAGGTGTGTGGCCATTCAAAGGTTGTGGGTTCGAGTACCACCAGAGTCGTTTTTTCTTTGAAAACAACAAAATTCATCGCTCCTCACTAATGACACCAATGCACAGTAAAAAGCCATGGCGCGGCGCCGTGGCTTAGCTGGTCATAGCGCCTGTCTAGTAAACAGGAAGTCCTGGGTTCAAATCCCAGCGGTGCCTTTCCTTTATGTAGGCAGTTGTTAGGTCATGACATTCAGCCTCATGCTGAAGAGCAACTGTCAAAACTTTAACACATACTGGGCTCTGTGGCGCAATGGATAGCGCATTGGACTTCTAGACGCAGGTGTGTGGCCATTCAAAGGTTGTGGGTTCGAGTCCCACCAGAGTCGTTTTTTCTTTGAAAACAACAAAATTCATCGCTCCTCACTAATTACACCAATCCACAGTAAAAAGCCATGGCGTGGCGCCGTGGCTTAGCTGGTCATAGCGCCTGTCTAGTAAACAGGAAGTCCTGGGTTCAAATTCCAGCGGTGCCTTTCTATTATGTAAGCAGTTGTTAGGTCATGACATTCAGCCTCATGCTGAAGAGCAACTGTCAAAACTTTAACACATACTGGGCTCTGTGGAGCAATGGATAGCGCATTGGACTTCTAGACGCAGGTGTGTGGCCATTCAAAGGTTGTGGGTTCGAGTACCACCAGAGTCGTTTTTTCTTTGAAAACAACAAAATTCATCGCTCCTCACTAATGACACCAATGCACAGTAAAAAGCCATGGCGCGGCGCCGTGGCTTAGCTGGTCATAGCGCCTGTCTAGTAAACAGGAAGTCCTGGGTTCAAATTCCAGCGGTGCCTTTCTATTATGTAAGCAGTTGTTAGGTCATGACATTCAGCCTCATGCTGAAGAGCAACTGTCAAAACTTTAACACATACTGGGCTCTGTGGAGCAATGGATAGCGCATTGGACTTCTAGACGCAGGTGTGTGGCCATTCAAAGGTTGTGGGTTCGAGTACCACCAGAGTCGTTTTTTCTTTGAAAACAACAAAATTCATCGCTCCTCACTAATGACACCAATCCACAGTAAAAAGCCATGGCGTGGCGCCGTGGCTTAGCTGGTCATAGCGCCTGTCTAGTAAACAGGAAGTCCTGGGTTCAAATCCCAGCGGTGCCTTTCTATTATGTAAGCAGTTGTTAGGTCATGACATTCAGCCTCATGCTGAAGAGCAACTGTCAAAACTTTAACACATACTGGGCTCTGTGGCGCAATGGATAGCGCATTGGACTTCTAGACGCAGGTGTGTGGCCATTCAAAGGTTGTGGGTTCGAGTCCCACCAGAGTCGTTTTTGCTTTGAAAACAACAAAATTCATCGCTCCTCACTAATGACACCAATCCACAGTAAAAAGCCATGGCGTGGCGCCGTGGCTTAGCTGGTCATAGCGCCTGTCTAGTAAACAGGAAGTCCTGGGTTCAAATTCCAGCGGTGCCTTTCTATTATGTAAGCAGTTGTTAGGTCATGACATTCAGCCTCATGCTGAAGAGCAACTGTCAAAACTTTAACACATACTGGGCTCTGTGGAGCAATGGATAGCGCATTGGACTTCTAGACGCAGGTGTGTGGCCATTCAAAGGTTGTGGGTTCGAGTACCACCAGAGTCGTTTTTTCTTTGAAAACAACAAAATTCATCGCTCCTCACTAATGACACCAATGCACAGTAAAAAGCCATGGCGCGGCGCCGTGGCTTAGCTGGTCATAGCGCCTGTCTAGTAAACAGGAAGTCCTGGGTTCAAATCCCAGCGGTGCCTTTCCTTTATGTAGGCAGTTGTTAGGTCATGACATTCAGCCTCATGCTGAAGAGCAACTGTCAAAACTTTAACACATACTGGGCTCTGTGGCGCAATGGATAGCGCTTTGGACTTCTAGACGCAGGTGTGTGGCCATTCAAAGGTTGTGGGTTCGAGTCCCACCAGAGTCGTTTTTTCTTTGAAAACAACAAAATTCATCGCTCCTCACTAATTACACCAATCCACAGTAAAAAGCCATGGCGTGGCGCCGTGGCTTAGCTGGTCATAGCGCCTGTCTAGTAAACAGGAAGTCCTGGGTTCAAATTCCAGCGGTGCCTTTCTATTATGTAAGCAGTTGTTAGGTCATGACATTCAGCCTCATGCTGAAGAGCAACTGTCAAAACTTTAACACATACTGGGCTCTGTGGAGCAATGGATAGCGCATTGGACTTCTAGACGCAGGTGTGTGGCCATTCAAAGGTTGTGGGTTCGAGTACCACCAGAGTCGTTTTTTCTTTGAAAACAACAAAATTCATCGCTCCTCACTAATGACACCAATGCACAGTAAAAAGCCATGGTGCGGCGCCGTGGCTTAGCTGGTCATAGCGCCTGTCTAGTAAACAGGAAGTCCTGGGTTCAAATCCCAGCGGTGCCTTTCCTTTATGTAAGCAGTTGTTAGGTCATGACATTTAGCCTCCTGCTGAAGAGCAACTGTCAAAACTTTAACACATACTGGGCTCTGTGGCGCAATGGATAGCGCATTGGACTTCTAGATGCAGGTGTGTGGCCATTCAAAGGTTGTGGGTTCGAGTCCCACCCGAGTCATTTTTTCTTTGAAAACAACAAAATTCATCACTCCTCACTAATGACTCCAATGCACAGTAAAAAGCCATGGCGCAGCGCCGTGGCTTAGCTGGTCATAGCGCCTGTCTAGTAAACAGGAAGTCCTGGGTTCAAATCCCAGCGGTGCCTTTCCTTTATGTAAGCAGTTGTTAGGTCATGACATTTAGCCTCCTGCTGAAGAGCAACTGTCAAAACTTTAACACATACTGGGCTCCGTGGCGCAATGGATAGCGCATTGGACTTCTAGACGCAGGTGTGTGGCCATTCAAAGGTTGTGGGTTCGAGTCCCATGGCGCGGCGCCGTGGCTTAGCTGGTTATAGCGCCTGTCTAGTAAACAGGAAGTCCTGGGTTCAAATCCCAGCTGTGCCTTTCTATTATGTAAGCAGTTGTTAGGTCATGACATTCAGCCTCATGCTGAAGAGCAACTGTCAAAACTTTAACACATACTGGGCTCTGTGGCGCAATGGATAGCGCATTGGACTTCTAGACGCAGGTGTGTGGCCATTCAAAGGTTGTGGGTTCGAGTACCACCAGAGTCGTTTTTTCTTTGAAAACAACAAAATTCATCGCTCCTCACTAATGACACCAATCCACAGTAAAAAGCCATGGCGTGGCGCCGTGGCTTAGCTGGTCATAGCGCCTGTCTAGTAAACAGGAAGTCCTGGGTTCAAATCCCAGCGGTGCCTTTCTATTATGTAAGCAGTTGTTAGGTCATGACATTCAGCCTCATGCTGAAGAGCAACTGTCAAAACTTTAACACATACTGGGCTCTGTGGCGCAATGGATAGCGCATTGGACTTCTAGACGCAGGTGTGTGGCCATTCAAAGGTTGTGGGTTCGAGTCCCACCAGAGTCGTTTTTGCTTTGAAAACAACAAAATTCATCGCTCCTCACTAATGACACCAATCCACAGTAAAAAGCCATGGCGTGGCGCTGTGGCTTAGCTGGTCATAGCGCCTGTCTAGTAAACAGGAAGTCCTGGGTTCAAATTCCAGCGGTGCCTTTCTATTATGTAAGCAGTTGTTAGGTCATGACATTCAGCCTCATGCTGAAGAGCAACTGTCAAAACTTTAACACATACTGGGCTCTGTGGAGCAATGGATAGCGCATTGGACTTCTAGACGCAGGTGTGTGGCCATTCAAAGGTTGTGGGTTCGAGTACCACCAGAGTCGTTTTTTCTTTGAAAACAACAAAATTCATCGCTCCTCACTAATGACACCAATGCACAGTAAAAAGCCATGGCGCGGCGCCGTGGCTTAGCTGGTCATAGCGCCTGTCTAGTAAACAGGAAGTCCTGGGTTCAAATCCCAGCGGTGCCTTTCCTTTATGTAGGCAGTTGTTAGGTCATGACATTTAGCCTCATGCTGAAGAGCAACTGTCAAAACTTTAACACAAACTGGGCTTTGTGGCGCAATGGATAGCGCATTGGACTTCTAGACGCAGGTGTGTGGCCATTCAAAGGTTGTGGGTTCGAGTCCCACCCGAGTCATTTTTTCTTTGAAAACAACAAAATTCATCGCTCCTCACTAATGACACCAATGCACAGTAAAAAGCCATGGCGCGGCGCCGTGGCTTAGCTGGTCATAGCGCCTGTCTAGTAAACAGGAAGTCCTGGGTTCAAATCCCAGCGGTGCCTTTCCTTTATGTAAGCAGTTGTTAGGTCATGACATTTAGCCTCCTGCTGAAGAGCAACTGTCAAAACTTTAACACATACTGGGCTCTGTGGCGCAATGGATAGCGCATTGGACTTCTAGACGCAGGTGTGTGGCCATTCAAAGGTTGTGGGTTCGAGTCCCACCAGAGTCGTTTTTGCTTTGAAAACAACAAAATTCATCGCTCCTCACTAATGACACCAATCCACAGTAAAAAGCCATGGCGTGGCGCCGTGGCTTAGCTGGTCATAGCGCCTGTCTAGTAAACAGGAAGTCCTGGGTTCAAATTCCAGCGGTGCCTTTCTATTATGTAAGCAGTTGTTAGGTCATGACATTCAGCCTCATGCTGAAGAGCAACTGTCAAAACTTTAACACATACTGGGCTCTGTGGAGCAATGGATAGCGCATTGGACTTCTAGACGCAGGTGTGTGGCCATTCAAAGGTTGTGGGTTCGAGTACCACCAGAGTCGTTTTTTCTTTGAAAACAACAAAATTCATCGCTCCTCACTAATGACACCAATGCACAGTAAAAAGCCATGGCGCGGCGCCGTGGCTTAGCTGGTCATAGCGCCTGTCTAGTAAACAGGAAGTCCTGGGTTCAAATCCCAGCGGTGCCTTTCCTTTATGTAAGCAGTTGTTAGGTCATGACATTTAGCCTCCTGCTGAAGAGCAACTGTCAAAACTTTAACACATACTGGGCTCTGTGGCGCAATGGATAGCGCATTGGACTTCTAGACGCAGGTGTGTGGCCATTCAAAGGTTGTGGGTTCGAGTCCCATGGCGCGGCGCCGTGGCTTAGCTGGTCATAGCGCCTGTCTAGTAAACAGGAAGTCCTGGGTTCAAATCCCAGCGGTGCCTTTCTATTATGTAAGCAGTTGTTAGGTCATGACATTCAGCCTCATGCTGAAGAGCAACTGTCAAAACTTTAACACATACTGGGCTCTGTGGCGCAATGGATAGCGCATTGGACTTCTAGACGCAGGTGTGTGGCCATTCAAAGGTTGTGGGTTCGAGTCCCACCAGAGTCGTTTTTTCTTTGAAAACAACAAAATTCATCGCTCCTCACTAATGACACCAATCCACAGTAAAAAGCCATGGCGTGGCGCCGTGGCTTAGCTGGTCATAGCGCCTGTCTAGTAAACAGGAAGTCCTGGGTTCAAATTCCAGCGGTGCCTTTCTATTATGTAAGCAGTTGTTAGGTCATGACATTCAGCCTCATGCTGAAGAGCAACTGTCAAAACTTTAACACATACTGGGCTCTGTGGAGCAATGGATAGCGCATTGGACTTCTAGACGCAGGTGTGTGGCCATTCAAAGGTTGTGGGTTCGAGTACCACCAGAGTCGTTTTTTCTTTGAAAACAACAAAATTCATCGCTCCTCACTAATGACACCAATGCACAGTAAAAAGCCATGGCGCGGCGCCGTGGCTTAGCTGGTCATAGCGCCTGTCTAGTAAACAGGAAGTCCTGGGTTCAAATCCCAGCGGTGCCTTTCCTTTATGTAGGCAGTTGTTAGGTCATGACATTCAGCCTCATGCTGAAGAGCAACTGTCAAAACTTTAACACATACTGGGCTCTGTGGCGCAATGGATAGCGCATTGGACTTCTAGACGCAGGTGTGTGGCCATTCAAAGGTTGTGGGTTCGAGTCCCACCAGAGTCGTTTTTTCTTTGAAAACAACAAAATTCATCGCTCCTCACTAATTACACCAATCCACAGTAAAAAGCCATGGCGTGGCGCCGTGGCTTAGCTGGTCATAGCGCCTGTCTAGTAAACAGGAAGTCCTGGGTTCAAATTCCAGCGGTGCCTTTCTATTATGTAAGCAGTTGTTAGGTCATGACATTCAGCCTCATGCTGAAGAGCAACTGTCAAAACTTTAACACATACTGGGCTCTGTGGAGCAATGGATAGCGCATTGGACTTCTAGACGCAGGTGTGTGGCCATTCAAAGGTTGTGGGTTCGAGTACCACCAGAGTCGTTTTTTCTTTGAAAACAACAAAATTCATCGCTCCTCACTAATGACACCAATGCACAGTAAAAAGCCATGGCGCGGCGCCGTGGCTTAGCTGGTCATAGCGCCTGTCTAGTAAACAGGAAGTCCTGGGTTCAAATCCCAGCGGTGCCTTTCCTTTATGTAAGCAGTTGTTAGGTCATGACATTTAGCCTCCTGCTGAAGAGCAACTGTCAAAACTTTAACACATACTGGGCTCTGTGGCGCAATGGATAGCGCATTGGACTTCTAGATGCAGGTGTGTGGCCATTCAAAGGTTGTGGGTTCGAGTCCCACCCGAGTCATTTTTTCTTTGAAAACAACAAAATTCATCACTCCTCACTAATGACACCAATGCACAGTAAAAAGCCATGGCGCGGCGCCGTGGCTTAGCTGGTCATAGCGCCTGTCTAGTAAACAGGAAGTCCTGGGTTCAAATCCCAGCGGTGCCTTTCCTTTATGTAAGCAGTTGTTAGGTCATGACATTTAGCCTCCTGCTGAAGAGCAACTGTCAAAACTTTAACACATACTGGGCTCCGTGGCGCAATGGATAGCGCATTGGACTTCTAGATGCAGGTGTGTGGCCATTCAAAGGTTGTGGGTTCGAGTCCCATGGCGCGGCGCCGTGGCTTAGCTGGTCATAGCGCCTGTCTAGTAAACAGGAATTCCTGGGTTCAAATCCCAGCGGTGCCTTTCCTTTATGTAAGCAGTTGTTAGGTCATGACATTCAGCCTCATGCTGAAGAGCAACTGTCAAAACTTTAACACATACTGGGCTCTGTGGCGCAATGGATAGCGCATTGGACTTCTAGACGCAGGTGTGTGGCCATTCAAAGGTTGTGGGTTCGAGTACCACCAGAGTCGTTTTTTCTTTGAAAACAACAAAATTCATCGCTCCTCACTAATGACACCAATGCACAGTAAAAAGCCATGGCGCGGCGCCGTGGCTTAGCTGGTCATAGCGCCTGTCTAGTAAACAGGAAGTCCTGGGTTCAAATCCCAGCGGTGCCTTTCCTTTATGTAGGCAGTTGTTAGGTCATGACATTCAGCCTCATGCTGAAGAGCAACTGTCAAAACTTTAACACAAACTGGGCTTTGTGGCGCAATGGATAGCGCATTGGACTTCTAGACGCAGGTGTGTGGCCATTCAAAGGTTGTGGGTTCGAGTCCCACCCGAGTCATTTTTTCTTTGAAAACAACAAAATTCATCGCTCCTCACTAATGACACCAATGCACAGTAAAAAGCCATGGCGCGGCGCCGTGGCTTAGCTGGTCATAGCGCCTGTCTAGTAAACAGGAAGTCCTGGGTTCAAATCCCAGCGGTGCCTTTCCTTTATGTAAGCAGTTGTTAGGTCATGACATTTAGCCTCCTGCTGAAGAGCAACTGTCAAAACTTTAACACATACTGGGCTCTGTGGCGCAATGGATAGCGCATTGGACTTCTAGACGCAGGTGTGTGGCCATTCAAAGGTTGTGGGTTCGAGTCCCACCAGAGTCGTTTTTGCTTTGAAAACAACAAAATTCATCGCTGGGCTCTGTGGAGCAATGGATAGCGCATTGGACTTCTAGACGCAGGTGTGTGGCCATTCAAAGGTTGTGGGTTCGAGTACCACCAGAGTCATTTTTTCTTTGAAAACAACAAAATTCATCACTCCTCACTAATGACACCAATGCACAGTAAAAAGCCATGGCGCGGCGCCGTGGCTTAGCTGGTCATAGCGCCTGTCTAGTAAACAGGAAGTCCTGGGTTCAAATCCCAGCGGTGCCTTTCCTTTATGTAAGCAGTTGTTAGGTCATGACATTTAGCCTCCTGCTGAAGAGCAACTGTCAAAACTTTAACACATACTGGGCTCCGTGGCGCAATGGATAGCGCATTGGACTTCTAGACGCAGGTGTGTGGCCATTCAAAGGTTGTGGGTTCGAGTCCCATGGCGCGGCGCCGTGGCTTAGCTGGTTATAGCGCCTGTCTAGTAAACAGGAAGTCCTGGGTTCAAATCCCAGCTGTGCCTTTCTATTATGTAAGCAGTTGTTAGGTCATGACATTCAGCCTCATGCTGAAGAGCAACTGTCAAAACTTTAACACATACTGGGCTCTGTGGCGCAATGGATAGCGCATTGGACTTCTAGACGCAGGTGTGTGGCCATTCAAAGGTTGTGGGTTCGAGTACCACCAGAGTCGTTTTTTCTTTGAAAACAACAAAATTCATCGCTCCTCACTAATGACACCAATCCACAGTAAAAAGCCATGGCGTGGCGCCGTGGCTTAGCTGGTCATAGCGCCTGTCTAGTAAACAGGAAGTCCTGGGTTCAAATCCCAGCGGTGCCTTTCTATTATGTAAGCAGTTGTTAGGTCATGACATTCAGCCTCATGCTGAAGAGCAACTGTCAAAACTTTAACACATACTGGGCTCTGTGGCGCAATGGATAGCGCATTGGACTTCTAGACGCAGGTGTGTGGCCATTCAAAGGTTGTGGGTTCGAGTCCCACCAGAGTCGTTTTTGCTTTGAAAACAACAAAATTCATCGCTCCTCACTAATGACACCAATCCACAGTAAAAAGCCATGGCGTGGCGCCGTGGCTTAGCTGGTCATAGCGCCTGTCTAGTAAACAGGAAGTCCTGGGTTCAAATTCCAGCAGTGCCTTTCTATTATGTAAGCAGTTGTTAGGTCATGACATTCAGCCTCATGCTGAAGAGCAACTGTCAAAACTTTAACACATACTGGGCTCTGTGGAGCAATGGATAGCGCATTGGACTTCTAGACGCAGGTGTGTGGCCATTCAAAGGTTGTGGGTTCGAGTACCACCAGAGTCGTTTTTTCTTTGAAAACAACAAAATTCATCGCTCCTCACTAATGACACCAATGCACAGTAAAAAGCCATGGCGCGGCGCCGTGGCTTAGCTGGTCATAGCGCCTGTCTAGTAAACAGGAAGTCCTGGGTTCAAATCCCAGCGGTGCCTTTCCTTTATGTAGGCAGTTGTTAGGTCATGACATTCAGCCTCATGCTGAAGAGCAACTGTCAAAACTTTAACACATACTGGGCTCTGTGGCGCAATGGATAGCGCATTGGACTTCTAGACGCAGGTGTGTGGCCATTCAAAGGTTGTGGGTTCGAGTCCCACCAGAGTCGTTTTTTCTTTGAAAACAACAAAATTCATCGCTCCTCACTAATTACACCAATCCACAGTAAAAAGCCATGGCGTGGCGCCGTGGCTTAGCTGGTCATAGCGCCTGTCTAGTAAACAGGAAGTCCTGGGTTCAAATTCCAGCGGTGCCTTTCTATTATGTAAGCAGTTGTTAGGTCATGACATTCAGCCTCATGCTGAAGAGCAACTGTCAAAACTTTAACACATACTGGGCTCTGTGGAGCAATGGATAGCGCATTGGACTTCTAGACGCAGGTGTGTGGCCATTCAAAGGTTGTGGGTTCGAGTACCACCAGAGTCGTTTTTTCTTTGAAAACAACAAAATTCATCGCTCCTCACTAATGACACCAATGCACAGTAAAAAGCCATGGCGCGGCGCCGTGGCTTAGCTGGTCATAGCGCCTGTCTAGTAAACAGGAAGTCCTGGGTTCAAATCCCAGCGGTGCCTTTCCTTTATGTAAGCAGTTGTTAGGTCATGACATTTAGCCTCCTGCTGAAGAGCAACTGTCAAAACTTTAACACATACTGGGCTCTGTGGCGCAATGGATAGCGCATTGGACTTCTAGATGCAGGTGTGTGGCCATTCAAAGGTTGTGGGTTCGAGTCCCACCCGAGTCATTTTTTCTTTGAAAACAACAAAATTCATCACTCCTCACTAATGACACCAATGCACAGTAAAAAGCCATGGCGCGGCGCCGTGGCTTAGCTGGTCATAGCGCCTGTCTAGTAAACAGGAAGTCCTGGGTTCAAATCCCAGCGGTGCCTTTCCTTTATGTAAGCAGTTGTTAGGTCATGACATTTAGCCTCCTGCTGAAGAGCAACTGTCAAAACTTTAACACATACTGGGCTCCGTGGCGCAATGGATAGCGCATTGGACTTCTAGATGCAGGTGTGTGGCCATTCAAAGGTTGTGGGTTCGAGTCCCATGGCGCGGCGCCGTGGCTTAGCTGGTCATAGCGCCTGTCTAGTAAACAGGAAGTCCTGGGTTCAAATCCCAGCGGTGCCTTTCCTTTATGTAAGCAGTTGTTAGGTCATGACATTCAGCCTCATGCTGAAGAGCAACTGTCAAAACTTTAACACATACTGGGCTCTGTGGCGCAATGGATAGCGCATTGGACTTCTAGACGCAGGTGTGTGGCCATTCAAAGGTTGTGGGTTCGAGTACCACCAGAGTCGTTTTTTCTTTGAAAACAACAAAATTCATCGCTCCTCACTAATGACACCAATGCACAGTAAAAAGCCATGGCGCGGCGCCGTGGCTTAGCTGGTCATAGCGCCTGTCTAGTAAACAGGAAGTCCTGGGTTCAAATCCCAGCGGTGCCTTTCCTTTATGTAGGCAGTTGTTAGGTCATGACATTCAGCCTCATGCTGAAGAGCAACTGTCAAAACTTTAACACAAACTGGGCTTTGTGGCGCAATGGATAGCGCATTGGACTTCTAGACGCAGGTGTGTGGCCATTCAAAGGTTGTGGGTTCGAGTCCCACCCGAGTCATTTTTTCTTTGAAAACAACAAAATTCATCGCTCCTCACTAATGACACCAATGCACAGTAAAAAGCCATGGCGCGGCGCCGTGGCTTAGCTGGTCATAGCGCCTGTCTAGTAAACAGGAAGTCCTGGGTTCAAATCCCAGCGGTGCCTTTCCTTTATGTAAGCAGTTGTTAGGTCATGACATTTAGCCTCCTGCTGAAGAGCAACTGTCAAAACTTTAACACATACTGGGCTCTGTGGCGCAATGGATAGCGCATTGGACTTCTAGACGCAGGTGTTTGGCCATTCAAAGGTTGTGGGTTCGAGTCCCACCAGAGTCGTTTTTGCTTTGAAAACAACAAAATTCATCGCTCCTCACTAATGACACCAATCCACAGTAAAAAGCCATGGCGTGGCGCCGTGGATTAGCTGGTCATAGCGCCTGTCTAGTAAACAGGAAGTCCTGGGTTCAAATTCCAGCGGTGCCTTTCTATTATGTAAGCAGTTGTTAGGTCATGACATTCAGCCTCATGCTGAAGAGCAACTGTCAAAACTTTAACACATACTGGGCTCTGTGGAGCAATGGATAGCGCATTGGACTTCTAGACGCAGGTGTGTGGCCATTCAAAGGTTGTGGGTTCAAGTACCACCAGAGTCGTTTTTTCTTTGAAAACAACAAAATTCATCGCTCCTCACTAATGACACCAATCCACAGTAAAAAGCCATGGCGTGGCGCCGTGGCTTAGCTGGTCATAGCGCCTGTCTAGTAAACAGGAAGTCCTGGGTTCAAATCCCAGCGGTGCCTTTCTATTATGTAAGCAGTTGTTAGGTCATGACATTCAGCCTCATGCTGAAGAGCAACTGTCAAAACTTTAACACATACTGGGCTCTGTGGAGCAATGGATAGCGCATTGGACTTCTAGACGCAGGTGTGTGGCCATTCAAAGGTTGTGGGTTCAAGTACCACCAGAGTCGTTTTTTCTTTGAAAACAACAAAATTCATCGCTCCTCACTAATGACACCAATCCACAGTAAAAAGCCATGGCGTGGCGCCGTGGCTTAGCTGGTCATAGCGCCTGTCTAGTAAACAGGAAGTCCTGGGTTCAAATCCCAGCGGTGCCTTTCTATTATGTAAGCAGTTGTTAGGTCATGACATTCAGCCTCATGCTGAAGAGCAACTGTCAAAACTTTAACACATACTGGGCTCTGTGGCGCAATGGATAGCGCATTGGACTTCTAGACGCAGGTGTGTGGCCATTCAAAGGTTGTGGGTTCGAGTCCCACCAGAGTCGTTTTTGCTTTGAAAACAACAAAATTCATCGCTCCTCACTAATGACACCAATCCACAGTAAAAAGCCATGGCGTGGCGCCGTGGCTTAGCTGGTCATAGCGCCTGTCTAGTAAACAGGAAGTCCTGGGTTCAAATTCCAGCGGTGCCTTTCTATTATGTAAGCAGTTGTTAGGTCATGACATTCAGCCTCATGCTGAAGAGCAACTGTCAAAACTTTAACACATACTGGGCTCTGTGGAGCAATGGATAGCGCATTGGACTTCTAGACGCAGGTGTGTGGCCATTCAAAGGTTGTGGGTTCGAGTACCACCAGAGTCGTTTTTTCTTTGAAAACAACAAAATTCATCGCTCCTCACTAATGACACCAATGCACAGTAAAAAGCCATGGCGCGGCGCCGTGGCTTAGCTGGTCATAGCGCCTGTCTAGTAAACAGGAAGTCCTGGGTTCAAATCCCAGCGGTGCCTTTCCTTTATGTAGGCAGTTGTTAGGTCATGACATTCAGCCTCATGCTGAAGAGCAACTGTCAAAACTTTAACACAAACTGGGCTTTGTGGCGCAATGGATAGCGCATTGGACTTCTAGACGCAGGTGTGTGGCCATTCAAAGGTTGTGGGTTCGAGTCCCACCCGAGTCATTTTTTCTTTGAAAACAACAAAATTCATCGCTCCTCACTAATGACACCAATGCACAGTAAAAAGCCATGGCGCGGCGCCGTGGCTTAGCTGGTCATAGCGCCTGTCTAGTAAACAGGAAGTCCTGGGTTCAAATCCCAGCGGTGCCTTTCCTTTATGTAAGCAGTTGTTAGGTCATGACATTTAGCCTCCTGCTGAAGAGCAACTGTCAAAACTTTAACACATACTGGGCTCTGTGGCGCAATGGATAGCGCATTGGACTTCTAGACGCAGGTGTGTGGCCATTCAAAGGTTGTGGGTTCGAGTCCCACCAGAGTCGTTTTTGCTTTGAAAACAACAAAATTCATCGCTCCTCACTAATGACACCAATCCACAGTAAAAAGCCATGGCGTGGCGCCGTGGCTTAGCTGGTCATAGCGCCTGTCTAGTAAACAGGAAGTCCTGGGTTCAAATTCCAGCGGTGCCTTTCTATTATGTAAGCAGTTGTTAGGTCATGACATTCAGCCTCATGCTGAAGAGCAACTGTCAAAACTTTAACACATACTGGGCTCTGTGGAGCAATGGATAGCGCATTGGACTTCTAGACGCAGGTGTGTGGCCATTCAAAGGTTGTGGGTTCGAGTACCACCAGAGTCGTTTTTTCTTTGAAAACAACAAAATTCATCGCTCCTCACTAATGACACCAATGCACAGTAAAAAGCCATGGCGCGGCGCCGTGGCTTAGCTGGTCATAGCGCCTGTCTAGTAAACAGGAAGTCCTGGGTTCAAATCCCAGCGGTGCCTTTCCTTTATGTAAGCAGTTGTTAGGTCATGACATTTAGCCTCCTGCTGAAGAGCAACTGTCAAAACTTTAACACATACTGGGCTCTGTGGCGCAATGGATAGCGCATTGGACTTCTAGACGCAGGTGTGTGGCCATTCAAAGGTTGTGGGTTCGAGTCCCATGGCGCGGCGCCGTGGCTTAGCTGGTCATAGCGCCTGTCTAGTAAACAGGAAGTCCTGGGTTCAAATCCCAGCGGTGCCTTTCTATTATGTAAGCAGTTGTTAGGTCATGACATTCAGCCTCATGCTGAAGAGCAACTGTCAAAACTTTAACACATACTGGGCTCTGTGGCGCAATGGATAGCGCATTGGACTTCTAGACGCAGGTGTGTGGCCATTCAAAGGTTGTGGGTTCGAGTCCCACCAGAGTCGTTTTTTCTTTGAAAACAACAAAATTCATCGCTCCTCACTAATGACACCAATCCACAGTAAAAAGCCATGGCGTGGAGCCGTGGCTTAGCTGGTCATAGCGCCTGTCTAGTAAACAGGAAGTCCTGGGTTCAAATTCCAGCGGTGCCTTTCTATTATGTAAGCAGTTGTTAGGTCATGACATTCAGCCTCATGCTGAAGAGCAACTGTCAAAACTTTAACACATACTGGGCTCTGTGGAGCAATGGATAGCGCATTGGACTTCTAGACGCAGGTGTGTGGCCATTCAAAGGTTGTGGGTTCGAGTACCACCAGAGTCGTTTTTTCTTTGAAAACAACAAAATTCATCGCTCCTCACTAATGACACCAATGCACAGTAAAAAGCCATGGTGCGGCGCCGTGGCTTAGCTGGTCATAGCGCCTGTCTAGTAAACAGGAAGTCCTGGGTTCAAATCCCAGCGGTGCCTTTCCTTTATGTAAGCAGTTGTTAGGTCATGACATTTAGCCTCCTGCTGAAGAGCAACTGTCAAATCTTTAACACATACTGGGCTCTGTGGCGCAATGGATAGCGCATTGGACTTCTAGATGCAGGTGTGTGGCCATTCAAAGGTTGTGGGTTCGAGTCCCACCCGAGTCATTTTTTCTTTGAAAACAACAAAATTCATCACTCCTCACTAATGACACCAATGCACAGTAAAAAGCCATGGCGCGGCGCCGTGGCTTAGCTGGTCATAGCGCCTGTCTAGTAAACAGGAAGTCCTGGGTTCAAATCCCAGCGGTGCCTTTCCTTTATGTAAGCAGTTGTTAGGTCATGACATTTAGCCTCCTGCTGAAGAGCAACTGTCAAAACTTTAACACATACTGGGCTCTGTGACGCAATGGATAGCGCATTGGACTTCTAGACGCAGGTGTGTGGCCATTCAAAGGTTGTGGGTTCGAGTCCCATGGCGCGGCGCCGTGGCTTAGCTGGTCATAGCGCCTGTCTAGTAAACAGGAAGTCCTGGGTTCAAATCCCAGCGGTGCCTTTCTATTATGTAAGCAGTTGTTAGGTCATGACATTCAGCCTCATGCTGAAGAGCAACTGTCAAAACTTTAACACATACTGGGCTCTGTGGAGCAATGGATAGCGCATTGGACTTCTAGACGCAGGTGTGTGGCCATTCAAAGGTTGTGGGTTCGAGTACCACCAGAGTCGTTTTTTCTTTGAAAACAACAAAATTCATCACTCCTCACTAATGACACCAATCCACAGTAAAAAGCCATGGCGTGGCGCCGTGGCTTAGCTGGTCATAGCGCCTGTCTAGTAAACAGGAAGTCCTGGGTTCAAATCCCAGCGGTGCCTTTCTATTATGTAAGCAGTTGTTAGGTCATGACATTCAGCCTCATGCTGAAGAGCAACTGTCAAAACTTTAACACATACTGGGCTCTGTGGCGCAATGGATAGCGCATTGGACTTCTAGACGCAGGTGTGTGGCCATTCAAAGGTTGTGTGTTCGAGTCCCACCAGAGTCGTTTTTTCTTTGAAAACAACAAAATTCATCGCTCCTCACTAATTACACCAATCCACAGTAAAAAGCCATGGCGTGGCGCCGTGGCTTAGCTGGTCATAGCGCCTGTCTAGTAAACAGGAAGTCCTGGGTTCAAATTCCAGCAGTGCCTTTCTATTATGTAAGCAGTTGTTAGGTCATGACATTCAGCCTCATGCTGAAGAGCAACTGTCAAAACTTTAACACATACTGGGCTCTGTGGAGCAATGGATAGTGCATTGGACTTCTAGACGCAGGTGTGTGGCCATTCAAAGGTTGTGGGTTCGAGTACCACCAGAGTGGTTTTTTCTTTGAAAACAACAAAATTCATCGCTCCTCACTAATGACACCAATGCACAGTAAAAAGCCATGGCGCGGCGCCGTGGCTTAGCTGGTCATAGCGCCTGTCTAGTAAACAGGAAGTCCTGGGTTCAAATCCCGGCGTGCCTTTCCTTTATGTAAGCAGTTGTTAGGTCATGACATTTAGCCTCCTGCTGAAGAGCAACTGTCAAAACTTTAACACATACTGGGCTCTGTGGCGCAATGGATAGCGCATTGGACTTCTAGATGCAGGTGTGTGGCCATTCAAAGGTTGTGGGTTCGAGTCCCACCCGAGTCATTTTTTCTTTGAAAACAACAAAATTCATCACTCCTCACTAATGACACCAATGCACAGTAAAAAGCCATGGCGCGGCGCCGTGGCTTAGCTGGTCATAGCGCCTGTCTAGTAACCAGGAAGTCCTGGGTTCAAATCCCAGCGGTGCCTTTCCTTTATGTAAGCAGTTGTTAGGTCATGACATTTAGCCTCCTCCTGAAGAGCAACTGTCAAAACTTTAACACATACTGGGCTCCGTGGCGCAATGGATAGCGCATTGGACTTCTAGACGCAGGTGTGTGGCCATTCAAAGGTTGTGGGTTCGAGTCCCATGGCGCGGCGCCGTGGCTTAGCTGGTTATAGCGCCTGTCTAGTAAACAGGAAGTCCTGGGTTCAAATCCCAGCGGTGCCTTTCTATTATGTAAGCAGTTGTTAGGTCATGACATTCAGCCTCATGCTGAAGAGCAACTGTCAAAACTTTAACACATACTGGGCTCTGTGGCGCAATGGATAGCGCATTGGACTTCTAGACGCAGGTGTGTGGCCATTCAAAGGTTGTGGGTTCGAGTACCACCAGAGTCGTTTTTTCTTTGAAAACAACAAAATTCATCGCTCCTCACTAATGACACCAATGCACAGTAAAAAGCCATGGCGCGGCGCCGTGGCTTAGCTGGTCATAGCGCCTGTCTAGTAAACAGGAAGTCCTGGGTTCAAATCCCAGCGGTGCCTTTCCTTTATGTAGGCAGTTGTTAGGTCATGACATTCAGCCTCATGCTGAAGAGCAACTGTCAAAACTTTAACACATACTTGGCTCTGTGGCGCAATGGATAGCGCATTGGACTTCTAGACGCAGGTGTGTGGCCATTCAAAGGTTGTGGGTTCGAGTCCCACCAGAGTCGTTTTTTCTTTGAAAACAACAAAATTCATCGCTCCTCACTAATTACACCAATCCACAGTAAAAAGCCATGGCGTGGCGCCGTGGCTTAGCTGGTCATAGCGCCTGTCTAGTAAACAGGAAGTCCTGGGTTCAAATTCCAGCGGTGCCTTTCTATTATGTAAGCAGTTGTTAGGTCATGACATTCAGCCTCATGCTGAAGAGCAACTGTCAAAACTTTAACACATACTGGGCTCTGTGGAGCAATGGATAGCGCATTGGACTTCTAGACGCAGGTGTGTGGCCATTCAAAGGTTGTGGGTTCGAGTACCACCAGAGTCGTTTTTTCTTTGAAAACAACAAAATTCATCGCTCCTCACTAATGACACCAATGCACAGTAAAAAGCCATGGCGCGGCGCCGTGGCTTAGCTGGTCATAGCGCCTGTCTAGTAAACAGGAAGTCCTGGGTTCAAATCCCAGCGGTGCCTTTCCTTTATGTAAGCAGTTGTTAGGTCATGACATTTAGCCTCCTGCTGAAGAGCAACTGTCAAAACTTTAACACATACTGGGCTCTGTGGCGCAATGGATAGCGCATTGGACTTCTAGATGCAGGTGTGTGGCCATTCAAAGGTTGTGGGTTCGAGTCCCACCCGAGTCATTTTTTCTTTGAAAACAACAAAATTCATCACTCCTCACTAATGACACCAATGCACAGTAAAAAGCCATGGCGCGGCGCCGTGGCTTAGCTGGTCATAGCGCCTGTCTAGTAAACAGGAAGTCCTGGGTTCAAATCCCAGCGGTGCCTTTCCTTTATGTAAGCAGTTGTTAGGTCATGACATTTAGCCTCCTGCTGAAGAGCAACTGTCAAAACTTTAACACATACTGGGCTCCGTGGCGCAATGGATAGCGCATTGGACTTCTAGATGCAGGTGTGTGGCCATTCAAAGGTTGTGGGTTCGAGTCCCATGGCGCGGCGCCGTGGCTTAGCTGGTCATAGCGCCTGTCTAGTAAACAGGAAGTCCTGGGTTCAAATCCCAGCGGTGCCTTTCCTTTATGTAAGCAGTTGTTAGGTCATGACATTCAGCCTCATGCTGAAGAGCAACTGTCAAAACTTTAACACATACTGGGCTCTGTGGCGCAATGGATAGCGCATTGGACTTCTAGACGCAGGTGTGTGGCCATTCAAAGGTTGTGGGTTCGAGTACCACCAGAGTCGTTTTTTCTTTGAAAACAACAAAATTCATCGCTCCTCACTAATGACACCAATGCACAGTAAAAAGCCATGGCGCGGCGCCGTGGCTTAGCTGGTCATAGCGCCTGTCTAGTAAACAGGAAGTCCTGGGTTCAAATCCCAGCGGTGCCTTTCCTTTATGTAGGCAGTTGTTAGGTCATGACATTCAGCCTCATGCTGAAGAGCAACTGTCAAAACTTTAACACAAACTGGGCTTTGTGGCGCAATGGATAGCGCTTTGGACTTCTAGACGCAGGTGTGTGGCCATTCAAAGGTTGTGGGTTCGAGTCCCACCCGAGTCATTTTTTCTTTGAAAACAACAAAATTCATCGCTCCTCACTAATGACACCAATGCACAGTAAAAAGCCATGGCGCGGCGCCGTGGCTTAGCTGGTCATAGCGCCTGTCTAGTAAACAGGAAGTCCTGGGTTCAAATCCCAGCGGTGCCTTTCCTTTATGTAAGCAGTTGTTAGGTCATGACATTTAGCCTCCTGCTGAAGAGCAACTGTCAAAACTTTAACACATGCTGGGCTCTGTGGCGCAATGGATAGCGCATTGGACTTCTAGACGCAGGTGTGTGGCCATTCAAAGGTTGTGGGTTCGAGTACCACCAGAGTCGTTTTTTCTTTGAAAACAACAAAATTCATCGCTCCTCACTATTGACACCAATGCACAGTAAAAAGCCATGGCGCGGCGCCGTGGCTTAGCTGGTCATAGCGCCTGTCTAGTAAACAGGAAGTCCTGGGTTCAAATCCCAGCGGTGCCTTTCCTTTATGTAAGCAGTTGTTAGGTCATGACATTCAGCCTCATGCTGAAGAGCAACTGTCAAAACTTTAACACAAACTGGGCTTTGTGGCGCAATGGATAGCGCATTGGACTTCTAGACGCAGGTGTGTGGCCATTCAAAGGTTGTGGGTTCGAGTCCCACCCGAGTCATTTTTTCTTTGAAAACAACAAAATTCATCGCTCCTCACTAATGACACCAATGCACAGTAAAAAGCCATGGCGTGGCGCCGTGGCTTAGCTGGTCATAGCGCCTGTCTAGTAAACAGGAAGTCCTGGGTTCAAATCCCAGCGGTGCCTTTCCTTTATGTAAGCAGTTGTTAGGTCATGACATTTAGCCTCCTGCTGAAGAGCAACTGTCAAAACTTTAACACATACTGGGCTCTGTGGCGCAATGGATAGCGCATTGGACTTCTAGACGCAGGTGTGTGGCCATTCAAAGGTTGTGGGTTCGAGTCCCATGGCGCGGCGCCGTGGCTTAGCTGGTCATAGCGCCTGTCTAGTAAACAGGAAGTCCTGGGTTCAAATCCCAGCGGTGCCTTTCTATTATGTAAGCAGTTGTTAGGTCATGACATTCAGCCTCATGCTGAAGAGCAACTGTCAAAACTTTAATACATACTGGGCTCTGTGGCGCAATGGATAGCGCATTTTACTTCTAGACGCAGGTGTGTGGCCATTCAAAGGTTGTGGGTTCGAGTCCCACCAGAGTCGTTTTTGCTTTGAAAACAACAAAATTCATCGCTCCTCACTAATGACACCAATCCACAGTAAAAAGCCATGGCGTGGCGCCGTGGCTTAGCTGGTCATAGCGCCTGTCTAGTAAACAGGAAGTCCTGGGTTCAAATTCCAGCGGTGCCTTTCTATTATGTAAGCAGTTGTTAGGTCATGACATTCAGCCTCATGCTGAAGAGCAACTGTCAAAACTTTAACACATACTGGGCTCTGTGGAGCAATGGATAGCGCATTGGACTTCTAGACGCAGGTGTGTGGCCATTCAAAGGTTGTGGGTTCGAGTACCACCAGAGTCATTTTTTCTTTGAAAACAACAAAATTCATCGCTCCTCACTAATGACACCAATGCACAGTAAAAAGCCATGGGGCGGCGCCGTGGCTTAGCTGGTCATAGCGCCTGTCTAGTAAACAGGAAGTCCTGGGTTCAAATCCCAGCGGTGCCTTTCCTTTATGTAAGCAGTTGTTAGGTCATGACATTCAGCCTCATGCTGAAGAGCAACTGTCAAAACTTTAACACAAACTGGGCTTTGTGGCGCAATGGATAGCGCATTGGACTTCTAGACGCAGGTGTGTGGCCATTCAAAGGTTGTGGGTTCGAGTCCCACCCGAGTCATTTTTTCTTTGAAAACAACAAAATTCATCGCTCCTCACTAATGACACCAATGCACAGTAAAAAGCCATGGCGCGGCGCCGTGGCTTAGCTGGTCATAGCGCCTGTCTAGTAAACAGGAAGTCCTGGGTTCAAATCCCAGCGGTGCCTTTCTATTATGTAAGCAGTTGTTAGGTCATGACATTCAGCCTCATGCTGAAGAGCAACTGTCAAAACTTTAACACATACTGGGCTCTGTGGCGCAATGGATAGCGCATTGGACTTCTAGACGCAGGTGTGTGGCCATTCAAATGTTGTGGGTTCGAGTACCACCAGAGTCGTTTTTTCTTTGAAAACAACAAAATTCATCGCTCCTCACTAATGACACCAATCCACAGTAAAAAGCCATGGCGTGGCGCCGTGGCTTAGCTGGTCATAGCGCCTGTCTAGTAAACAGGAAGTCCTGGGTTCAAATCCCAGCGGTGCCTTTCTATTATGTAAGCAGTTGTTAGGTCATGACATTCAGCCTCATGCTGAAGAGCAACTGTCAAAACTTTAACACATACTGGGCTCTGTGGAGCAATGGATAGCGCATTGGACTTCTAGACGCAGGTGTGTGGCCATTCAAAGGTTGTGGGTTCGAGTACCACCAGAGTCATTTTTTCTTTGAAAACAACAAAATTCATCGCTCCTCACTAATGACACCAATGCACAGTAAAAAGCCATGGGGCGGCGCCGTGGCTTAGCTGGTCATAGCGCCTGTCTAGTAAACAGGAAGTCCTGGGTTCAAATCCCAGCGGTGCCTTTCCTTTATGTAAGCAGTTGTTAGGTCATGACATTCAGCCTCATGCTGAAGAGCAACTGTCAAAACTTTAACACAAACTGGGCTTTGTGGCGCAATGGATAGCGCATTGGACTTCTAGACGCAGGTGTGTGGCCATTCAAAGGTTGTGGGTTCGAGTCCCTCCCGAGTCATTTTTTCTTTGAAAACAACAAAATTCATCGCTCCTCACTAATGACACCAATGCACAGTAAAAAGCCATGGCGCGGCGCCGTGGCTTAGCTGGTCATAGCGCCTGTCTAGTAAACAGGAAGTCCTGGGTTCAAATCCCAGCGGTGCCTTTCTATTATGTAAGCAGTTGTTAGGTCATGACATTCAGCCTCATGCTGAAGAGCAACTGTCAAAACTTTAACACATACTGGGCTCTGTGGCGCAATGGATAGCGCATTGGACTTCTAGACGCAGGTGTGTGGCCATTCAAATGTTGTGGGTTCGAGTACCACCAGAGTCGTTTTTTCTTTGAAAACAACAAAATTCATCGCTCCTCACTAATGACACCAATCCACAGTAAAAAGCCATGGCGTGGCGCCGTGGCTTAGCTGGTCATAGCGCCTGTCTAGTAAACAGGAAGTCCTGGGTTCAAATCCCAGCGGTGCCTTTCTATTATGTAAGCAGTTGTTAGGTCATGACATTCAGCCTCATGCTGAAGAGCAACTGTCAAAACTTTAACACATACTGGGCTCTGTGGCGCAATGGATAGCGCATTGGACTTCTAGACGCAGGTGTGTGGCCATTCAAAGGTTGTGGGTTCGAGTACCACCAGAGTCGTTTTTTCTTTGAAAACAACAAAATTCATCGCTCCTCACTAATGACACCAATGCACAGTAAAAAGCCATGGCGCGGCGCCGTGGCTTAGCTGGTCATAGCGCCTGTCTAGTAAACAGGAAGTCCTGGGTTCAAATCCCAGCGGTGCCTTTCCTTTATGTAAGCAGTTGTTAGGTCATGACATTTAGCCTCCTGCTGAAGAGCAACTGTCAAAACTTTAACACATACTGGGCTCTGTGGCGCAATGGATAGCGCATTGGACTTCTAGACGCAGGTGTGTGGCCATTCAAAGGTTGTGGGTTTGAGTACCACCAGAGTCGTTTTTTCTTTGAAAACAACAAAATTCATCGCTCCTCACTATTGACACCAATGCACAGTAAAAAGCCATGGCGCGGCGCCGTGGCTTAGCTGGTCATAGCGCCTGTCTAGTAAACAGGAAGTCCTGGGTTCAAATCCCAGCGGTGCCTTTCCTTTATGTAAGCAGTTGTTAGGTCATGACATTCAGCCTCATGCTGAAGAGCAACTGTCAAAACTTTAACACAAACTGGGCTTTGTGGCGCAATGGATAGCGCATTGGACTTCTAGACGCAGGTGTGTGGCCATTCAAAGGTTGTGGGTTCGAGTCCCACCCGAGTCTTTTTTCTTTGAAAACAACAAAATTCATCGCTCCTCACTAATGACACCAATGCACAGTAAAAAGCCATGGCGTGGCGCCGTGGCTTAGCTGGTCATAGCGCCTGTCTAGTAAACAGGAAGTCCTGGGTTCAAATCCCAGCGGTGCCTTTCCTTTATGTAAGCAGTTGTTAGGTCATGACATTTAGCCTCCT
The DNA here is from genome assembly GCF_052324685.1 of Brachyhypopomus gauderio. Classification (NCBI taxonomy): domain Eukaryota; kingdom Metazoa; phylum Chordata; class Actinopteri; order Gymnotiformes; family Hypopomidae; genus Brachyhypopomus; species Brachyhypopomus gauderio. Next base: position 153,090 of record NC_135217.1, read on the forward strand.
GCTGAAGAGCAACTGTCAAAACTTTAACACATACTGGGCTCCGTGGCGCAATGGATAGCGCATTGGACTTCTAGATGCAGGTGTGTGGCCATTCAAAGGTTGTGGGTTCGAGTCCCGCGGCGCCGTGGCTTAGCTGGTCATAGCGCCTGTCTAGTAAACAGGAAGTCCTGGGTTCAAATCCCAGCGGTGCCTTTCCTTTATGTAAGCAGTTGTTAGGTCATGACATTCAGCCTCATGCTGAAGAGCAACTGTCAAAACTTTAACACATACTGGGCTCTGTGGCGCAATGGATAGCGCATTGGACTTCTAGACGCAGGTGTGTGGCCATTCAAAGGTTGTGGGTTCGAGTACCACCAGAGTCGTTTTTTCTTTGAAAACAACAAAATTCATCGCTCCTCACTAATGACACCAATGCACAGTAAAAAGCCATGGCGCGGCGCCGTGGCTTAGCTGGTCATAGCGCCTGTCTAGTAAACAGGAAGTCCTGGGTTCAAATCCCAGCGGTGCCTTTCCTTTATGTAGGCAGTTGTTAGGTCATGACATTCAGCCTCATGCTGAAGAGCAACTGTCAAAACTTTAACACAAACTGGGCTTTGTGGCGCAATGGATAGCGCATTGGACTTCTAGACGCAGGTGTGTGGCCATTCAAAGGTTGTGGGTTCGAGTCCCACCCGAGTCATTTTTTCTTTGAAAACAACAAAATTCATCGCTCCTCACTAATGACACCAATGCACAGTAAAAAGCCATGGCGCGGCGCCGTGGCTTAGCTGGTCATAGCGCCTGTCTAGTAAACAGGAAGTCCTGGGTTCAAATCCCAGCGGTGCCTTTCCTTTATGTAAGCAGTTGTTAGGTCATGACATTCAGCCTCATGCTGAAGAGCAACTGTCAAAACTTTAACACATACTGGGCTCTGTGGCGCAATGGATAGCGCATTGGACTTCTAGACGCAGGTGTGTGGCCATTCAAAGGTTGTGGGTTCGAGTACCACCAGAGTCGTTTTTTCTTTGAAAACAACAAAATTCATCGCTCCTCACTAATGACACCAATGCACAGTAAAAAGCCATGGCGCGGCGCCGTGGCTTAGCTGGTCATAGCGCCTGTCTAGTAAACAGGAAGTCCTGGGTTCAAATCCCAGCGGTGCCTTTCCTTTATGTAGGCAGTTGTTAGGTCATGACATTCAGCCTCATGCTGAAGAGCAACTGTCAAAACTTTAACACAAACTGGGCTTTGTGGCGCAATGGATAGCGCTTTGGACTTCTAGACGCAGGTGTGTGGCCATTCAAAGGTTGTGGGTTCGAGTCCCACCCGAGTCATTTTTTCTTTGAAAACAACAAAATTCATCGCTCCTCACTAATGACACCAATGCACAGTAAAAAGCCATGGCGCGGCGCCGTGGCTTAGCTGGTCATAGCGCCTGTCTAGTAAACAGGAAGTCCTGGGTTCAAATCCCAGCGGTGCCTTTCCTTTATGTAAGCAGTTGTTAGGTCATGACATTTAGCCTCCTGCTGAAGAGCAACTGTCAAAACTTTAACACATGCTGGGCTCTGTGGCGCAATGGATAGCGCATTGGACTTCTAGACGCAGGTGTGTGGCCATTCAAAGGTTGTGGGTTCGAGTACCACCAGAGTCGTTTTTTCTTTGAAAACAACAAAATTCATCGCTCCTCACTATTGACACCAATGCACAGTAAAAAGCCATGGCGCGGCGCCGTGGCTTAGCTGGTCATAGCGCCTGTCTAGTAAACAGGAAGTCCTGGGTTCAAATCCCAGCGGTGCCTTTCCTTTATGTAAGCAGTTGTTAGGTCATGACATTCAGCCTCATGCTGAAGAGCAACTGTCAAAACTTTAACACAAACTGGGCTTTGTGGCGCAATGGATAGCGCATTGGACTTCTAGACGCAGGTGTGTGGCCATTCAAAGGTTGTGGGTTCGAGTCCCACCCGAGTCATTTTTTCTTTGAAAACAACAAAATTCATCGCTCCTCACTAATGACACCAATGCACAGTAAAAAGCCATGGCGTGGCGCCGTGGCTTAGCTGGTCATAGCGCCTGTCTAGTAAACAGGAAGTCCTGGGTTCAAATCCCAGCGGTGCCTTTCCTTTATGTAAGCAGTTGTTAGGTCATGACATTTAGCCTCCTGCTGAAGAGCAACTGTCAAAACTTTAACACATACTGGGCTCTGTGGCGCAATGGATAGCGCATTGGACTTCTAGACGCAGGTGTGTGGCCATTCAAAGGTTGTGGGTTCGAGTCCCATGGCGCGGCGCCGTGGCTTAGCTGGTCATAGCGCCTGTCTAGTAAACAGGAAGTCCTGGGTTCAAATCCCAGCGGTGCCTTTCTATTATGTAAGCAGTTGTTAGGTCATGACATTCAGCCTCATGCTGAAGAGCAACTGTCAAAACTTTAATACATACTGGGCTCTGTGGCGCAATGGATAGCGCATTTTACTTCTAGACGCAGGTGTGTGGCCATTCAAAGGTTGTGGGTTCGAGTCCCACCAGAGTCGTTTTTGCTTTGAAAACAACAAAATTCATCGCTCCTCACTAATGACACCAATCCACAGTAAAAAGCCATGGCGTGGCGCCGTGGCTTAGCTGGTCATAGCGCCTGTCTAGTAAACAGGAAGTCCTGGGTTCAAATCCCAGCGGTGCCTTTCTATTATGTAAGCAGTTGTTAGGTCATGACATTCAGCCTCATGCTGAAGAGCAACTGTCAAAACTTTAACACATACTGGGCTCTGTGGAGCAATGGATAGCGCATTGGACTTCTAGACGCAGGTGTGTGGCCATTCAAAGGTTGTGGGTTCGAGTACCACCAGAGTCATTTTTTCTTTGAAAACAACAAAATTCATCGCTCCTCACTAATGACACCAATGCACAGTAAAAAGCCATGGGGCGGCGCCGTGGCTTAGCTGGTCATAGCGCCTGTCTAGTAAACAGGAAGTCCTGGGTTCAAATCCCAGCGGTGCCTTTCCTTTATGTAAGCAGTTGTTAGGTCATGACATTCAGCCTCATGCTGAAGAGCAACTGTCAAAACTTTAACACAAACTGGGCTTTGTGGCGCAATGGATAGCGCATTGGACTTCTAGACGCAGGTGTGTGGCCATTCAAAGGTTGTGGGTTCGAGTCCCACCCGAGTCATTTTTTCTTTGAAAACAACAAAATTCATCGCTCCTCACTAATGACACCAATGCACAGTAAAAAGCCATGGCGCGGCGCCGTGGCTTAGCTGGTCATAGCGCCTGTCTAGTAAACAGGAAGTCCTGGGTTCAAATCCCAGCGGTGCCTTTCTATTATGTAAGCAGTTGTTAGGTCATGACATTCAGCCTCATGCTGAAGAGCAACTGTCAAAACTTTAACACATACTGGGCTCTGTGGCGCAATGGATAGCGCATTGGACTTCTAGACGCAGGTGTGTGGCCATTCAAATGTTGTGGGTTCGAGTACCACCAGAGTCGTTTTTTCTTTGAAAACAACAAAATTCATCGCTCCTCACTAATGACACCAATCCACAGTAAAAAGCCATGGCGTGGCGCCGTGGCTTAGCTGGTCATAGCGCCTGTCTAGTAAACAGGAAGTCCTGGGTTCAAATCCCAGCGGTGCCTTTCTATTATGTAAGCAGTTGTTAGGTCATGACATTCAGCCTCATGCTGAAGAGCAACTGTCAAAACTTTAACACATACTGGGCTCTGTGGAGCAATGGATAGCGCATTGGACTTCTAGACGCAGGTGTGTGGCCATTCAAAGGTTGTGGGTTCGAGTACCACCAGAGTCATTTTTTCTTTGAAAACAACAAAATTCATCGCTCCTCACTAATGACACCAATGCACAGTAAAAAGCCATGGGGCGGCGCCGTGGCTTAGCTGGTCATAGCGCCTGTCTAGTAAACAGGAAGTCCTGGGTTCAAATCCCAGCGGTGCCTTTCCTTTATGTAAGCAGTTGTTAGGTCATGACATTCAGCCTCATGCTGAAGAGCAACTGTCAAAACTTTAACACAAACTGGGCTTTGTGGCGCAATGGATAGCGCATTGGACTTCTAGACGCAGGTGTGTGGCCATTCAAAGGTTGTGGGTTCGAGTCCCACCCGAGTCATTTTTTCTTTGAAAACAACAAAATTCATCGCTCCTCACTAATGACACCAATGCACAGTAAAAAGCCATGGCGCGGCGCCGTGGCTTAGCTGGTCATAGCGCCTGTCTAGTAAACAGGAAGTCCTGGGTTCAAATCCCAGCGGTGCCTTTCTATTATGTAAGCAGTTGTTAGGTCATGACATTCAGCCTCATGCTGAAGAGCAACTGTCAAAACTTTAACACATACTGGGCTCTGTGGCGCAATGGATAGCGCATTGGACTTCTAGACGCAGGTGTGTGGCCATTCAAATGTTGTGGGTTCGAGTACCACCAGAGTCGTTTTTTCTTTGAAAACAACAAAATTCATCGCTCCTCACTAATGACACCAATCCACAGTAAAAAGCCATGGCGTGGCGCCGTGGCTTAGCTGGTCATAGCGCCTGTCTAGTAAACAGGAAGTCCTGGGTTCAAATCCCAGCGGTGCCTTTCTATTATGTAAGCAGTTGTTAGGTCATGACATTCAGCCTCATGCTGAAGAGCAACTGTCAAAACTTTAACACATACTGGGCTCTGTGGCGCAATGGATAGCGCATTGGACTTCTAGACGCAGGTGTGTGGCCATTCAAAGGTTGTGGGTTCGAGTACCACCAGAGTCGTTTTTTCTTTGAAAACAACAAAATTCATCGCTCCTCACTAATGACACCAATGCACAGTAAAAAGCCATGGCGCGGCGCCGTGGCTTAGCTGGTCATAGCGCCTGTCTAGTAAACAGGAAGTCCTGGGTTCAAATCCCAGCGGTGCCTTTCCTTTATGTAAGCAGTTGTTAGGTCATGACATTTAGCCTCCTGCTGAAGAGCAACTGTCAAAACTTTAACACATACTGGGCTCTGTGGCGCAATGGATAGCGCATTGGACTTCTAGACGCAGGTGTGTGGCCATTCAAAGGTTGTGGGTTTGAGTACCACCAGAGTCGTTTTTTCTTTGAAAACAACAAAATTCATCGCTCCTCACTATTGACACCAATGCACAGTAAAAAGCCATGGCGCGGCGCCGTGGCTTAGCTGGTCATAGCGCCTGTCTAGTAAACAGGAAGTCCTGGGTTCAAATCCCAGCGGTGCCTTTCCTTTATGTAAGCAGTTGTTAGGTCATGACATTCAGCCTCATGCTGAAGAGCAACTGTCAAAACTTTAACACAAACTGGGCTTTGTGGCGCAATGGATAGCGCATTGGACTTCTAGACGCAGGTGTGTGGCCATTCAAAGGTTGTGGGTTCGAGTCCCACCCGAGTCTTTTTTCTTTGAAAACAACAAAATTCATCGCTCCTCACTAATGACACCAATGCACAGTAAAAAGCCATGGCGTGGCGCCGTGGCTTAGCTGGTCATAGCGCCTGTCTAGTAAACAGGAAGTCCTGGGTTCAAATCCCAGCGGTGCCTTTCCTTTATGTAAGCAGTTGTTAGGTCATGACATTTAGCCTCCTGCTGAAGAGCAACTGTCAAAACTTTAACACATACTGGGCTCCGTGGCGCAATGGATAGCGCATTGGACTTCTAGATGCAGGTGTGTGGCCATTCAAAGGTTGTGGGTTCGAGTCCCGCGGCGCCGTGGCTTAGCTGGTCATAGCGCCTGTCTAGTAAACAGGAAGTCCTGGGTTCAAATCCCAGCGGTGCCTTTCCTTTATGTAAGCAGTTGTTAGGTCATGACATTCAGCCTCATGCTGAAGAGCAACTGTCAAAACTTTAACACATACTGGGCTCTGTGGCGCAATGGATAGCGCATTGGACTTCTAGACGCAGGTGTGTGGCCATTCAAAGGTTGTGGGTTCGAGTACCACCAGAGTCGTTTTTTCTTTGAAAACAACAAAATTCATCGCTCCTCACTAATGACACCAATGCACAGTAAAAAGCCATGGCGCGGCGCCGTGGCTTAGCTGGTCATAGCGCCTGTCTAGTAAACAGGAAGTCCTGGGTTCAAATCCCAGCGGTGCCTTTCCTTTATGTAGGCAGTTGTTAGGTCATGACATTCAGCCTCATGCTGAAGAGCAACTGTCAAAACTTTAACACAAACTGGGCTTTGTGGCGCAATGGATAGCGCATTGGACTTCTAGACGCAGGTGTGTGGCCATTCAAAGGTTGTGGGTTCGAGTCCCACCCGAGTCATTTTTTCTTTGAAAACAACAAAATTCATCGCTCCTCACTAATGACACCAATGCACAGTAAAAAGCCATGGCGCGGCGCCGTGGCTTAGCTGGTCATAGCGCCTGTCTAGTAAACAGGAAGTCCTGGGTTCAAATCCCAGCGGTGCCTTTCCTTTATGTAAGCAGTTGTTAGGTCATGACATTTAGCCTCCTGCTGAAGAGCAACTGTCAAAACTTGAACACATACTGGGCTCTGTGGCGCAATGGATAGCGCATTGGACTTCTAGACGCAGGTGTGTGGCCATTCAAAGGTTGTGGGTTCGAGTCCCACCAGAGTCGTTTTTGCTTTGAAAACAACAAAATTCATCGCTCCTCACTAATGACACCAATCCACAGTAAAAAGCCATGGCGTGGCGCCGTGGATTAGCTGGTCATAGCGCCTGTCTAGTAAACAGGAAGTCCTGGGTTCAAATTCCAGCGGTGCCTTTCTATTATGTAAGCAGTTGTTAGGTCATGACATTCAGCCTCATGCTGAAGAGCAACTGTCAAAACTTTAACACATACTGGGCTCTGTGGAGCAATGGATAGCGCATTGGACTTCTAGACGCAGGTGTGTGGCCATTCAAAGGTTGTGGGTTCGAGTACCACCAGAGTCGTTTTTTCTTTGAAAACAACAAAATTCATCGCTCCTCACTAATGACACCAATGCACAGTAAAAAGCCATGGCGCGGCGCCGTGGCTTAGCTGGTCATAGCGCCTCTCTAGTAAACAGGAAGTCCTGGGTTCAAATCCCAGCGGTGCCTTTCCTTTATGTAAGCAGTTGTTAGGTCATGACATTTAGCCTCCTGCTGAAGAGCAACTGTCAAAACTTTAATACATACTGGGCTCTGTGGCGCAATGGATAGCGCATTGGACTTCTAGACGCAGGTGTGTGGCCATTCAAAGGTTGTGGGTTCGAGTCCCACCAGAGTCGTTTTTGCTTTGAAAACAACAAAATTCATCGCTCCTCACTAATGACACCAATCCACAGTAAAAAGCCATGGCGTGGCGCCGTGGCTTAGCTGGTCATAGCGCCTGTCTAGTAAACAGGAAGTCCTGGGTTCAAATCCCAGCGGTGCCTTTCTATTATGTAAGCAGTTGTTAGGTCATGACATTCAGCCTCATGCTGAAGAGCAACTGTCAAAACTTTAATACATACTGGGCTCTGTGGCGCAATGGATAGCGCATTGGACTTCTAGACGCAGGTGTGTGGCCATTCAAAGGTTGTGGGTTCGAGTACCACCAGAGTCATTTTTTCTTTGAAAACAACAAAATTCATCGCTCCTCACTAATGACACCAATGCACAGTAAAAAGCCATGGGGCGGCGCCGTGGCTTAGCTGGTCATAGCGCCTGTCTAGTAAACAGGAAGTCCTGGGTTCAAATCCCAGCGGTGCCTTTCCTTTATGTAAGCAGTTGTTAGGTCATGACATTCAGCCTCATGCTGAAGAGCAACTGTCAAAACTTTAACACAAACTGGGCTTTGTGGCGCAATGGATAGCGCATTGGACTTCTAGACGCAGGTGTGTGGCCATTCAAAGGTTGTGGGTTCGAGTCCCACCCGAGTCATTTTTTCTTTGAAAACAACAAAATTCATCGCTCCTCACTAATGACACCAATGCACAGTAAAAAGCCATGGCGCGGCGCCGTGGCTTAGCTGGTCATAGCGCCTGTCTAGTAAACAGGAAGTCCTGGGTTCAAATCCCAGCGGTGCCTTTCTATTATGTAAGCAGTTGTTAGGTCATGACATTCAGCCTCATGCTGAAGAGCAACTGTCAAAACTTTAACACATACTGGGCTCTGTGGCGCAATGGATAGCGCATTGGACTTCTAGACGCAGGTGTGTGGCCATTCAAAGGTTGTGGGTTCGAGTACCACCAGAGTCGTTTTTTCTTTGAAAACAACAAAATTCATCGCTCCTCACTAATGACACCAATGCACAGTAAAAAGCCATGGCGCGGCGCCGTGGCTTAGCTGGTCATAGCGCCTGTCTAGTAAACAGGAAGTCCTGGGTTCAAATCCCAGCGGTGCCTTTCCTTTATGTAAGCAGTTGTTAGGTCATGACATTTAGCCTCCTGCTGAAGAGCAACTGTCAAAACTTTAACACATACTGGGCTCTGTGGCGCAATGGATAGCGCATTGGACTTCTAGACGCAGGTGTGTGGCCATTCAAAGGTTGTGGGTTCGAGTACCACCAGAGTCGTTTTTTCTTTGAAAACAACAAAATTCATCGCTCCTCACTATTGACACCAATGCACAGTAAAAAGCCATGGCGCGGCGCCGTGGCTTAGCTGGTCATAGCGCCTGTCTAGTAAACAGGAAGTCCTGGGTTCAAATCCCAGCGGTGCCTTTCCTTTATGTAAGCAGTTGTTAGGTCATGACATTCAGCCTCATGCTGAAGAGCAACTGTCAAAACTTTAACACAAACTGGGCTTTGTGGCGCAATGGATAGCGCATTGGACTTCTAGACGCAGGTGTGTGGCCATTCAAAGGTTGTGGGTTCGAGTCCCACCCGAGTCTTTTTTCTTTGAAAACAACAAAATTCATCGCTCCTCACTAATGACACCAATGCACAGTAAAAAGCCATGGCGTGGCGCCGTGGCTTAGCTGGTCATAGCGCCTGTCTAGTAAACAGGAAGTCCTGGGTTCAAATCCCAGCGGTGCCTTTCCTTTATGTAAGCAGTTGTTAGGTCATGACATTTAGCCTCCTGCTGAAGAGCAACTGTCAAAACTTTAACACATACTGGGCTCTGTGGCGCAATGGATAGCGCATTGGACTTCTAGACGCAGGTGTGTGGCCATTCAAAGGTTGTGGGTTCGAGTACCACCAGAGTCATTTTTTCTTTGAAAACAACAAAATTCATCGCTCCTCACTAATGACACCAATGCACAGTAAAAAGCCATGGGGCGGCGCCGTGGCTTAGCTGGTCATAGCGCCTGTCTAGTAAACAGGAAGTCCTGGGTTCAAATCCCAGTGGTGCCTTTCCTTTATGTAAGCAGTTGTTAGGTCATGACATTCAGCCTCATGCTGAAGAGCAACTGTCAAAACTTTAACACAAACTGGGCTTTGTGGCGCAATGGATAGCGCATTGGACTTCTAGACGCAGGTGTGTGGCCATTCAAAGGTTGTGGGTTCGAGTCCCACCCGAGTCATTTTTTCTTTGAAAACAACAAAATTCATCGCTCCTCACTAATGACACCAATGCACAGTAAAAAGCCATGGCGCGGCGCCGTGGCTTAGCTGGTCATAGCGCCTGTCTAGTAAACAGGAAGTCCTGGGTTCAAATCCCAGCGGTGCCTTTCTATTATGTAAGCAGTTGTTAGGTCATGACATTCAGCCTCATGCTGAAGAGCAACTGTCAAAACTTTAACACATACTGGGCTCTGTGGCGCAATGGATAGCGCATTGGACTTCTAGACGCAGGTGTGTGGCCATTCAAATGTTGTGGGTTCGAGTACCACCAGAGTCGTTTTTTCTTTGAAAACAACAAAATTCATCGCTCCTCACTAATGACACCAATCCACAGTAAAAAGCCATGGCGTGGCGCCGTGGCTTAGCTGGTCATAGCGCCTGTCTAGTAAACAGGAAGTCCTGGGTTCAAATCCCAGCGGTGCCTTTCTATTATGTAAGCAGTTGTTAGGTCATGACATTCAGCCTCATGCTGAAGAGCAACTGTCAAAACTTTAACACATACTGGGCTCTGTGGCGCAATGGATAGCGCATTGGACTTCTAGACGCAGGTGTGTGGCCATTCAAAGGTTGTGGGTTCGAGTACCACCAGAGTCGTTTTTTCTTTGAAAACAACAAAATTCATCGCTCCTCACTAATGACACCAATGCACAGTAAAAAGCCATGGCGCGGCGCCGTGGCTTAGCTGGTCATAGCGCCTGTCTAGTAAACAGGAAGTCCTGGGTTCAAATCCCAGCGGTGCCTTTCCTTTATGTAAGCAGTTGTTAGGTCATGACATTTAGCCTCCTGCTGAAGAGCAACTGTCAAAACTTTAACACATACTGGGCTCTGTGGCGCAATGGATAGCGCATTGGACTTCTAGACGCAGGTGTGTGGCCATTCAAAGGTTGTGGGTTCGAGTACCACCAGAGTCGTTTTTTCTTTGAAAACAACAAAATTCATCGCTCCTCACTATTGACACCAATGCACAGTAAAAAGCCATGGCGCGGCGCCGTGGCTTAGCTGGTCATAGCGCCTGTCTAGTAAACAGGAAGTCCTGGGTTCAAATCCCAGCGGTGCCTTTCCTTTATGTAAGCAGTTGTTAGGTCATGACATTCAGCCTCATGCTGAAGAGCAACTGTCAAAACTTTAACACAAACTGGGCTTTGTGGCGCAATGGATAGCGCATTGGACTTCTAGACGCAGGTGTGTGGCCATTCAAAGGTTGTGGGTTCGAGTCCCACCCGAGTCTTTTTTCTTTGAAAACAACAAAATTCATCGCTCCTCACTAATGACACCAATGCACAGTAAAAAGCCATGGCGTGGCGCCGTGGCTTAGCTGGTCATAGCGCCTGTCTAGTAAACAGGAAGTCCTGGGTTCAAATCCCAGCGGTGCCTTTCCTTTATGTAAGCAGTTGTTAGGTCATGACATTTAGCCTCCTGCTGAAGAGCAACTGTCAAAACTTTAACACATACTGGGCTCTGTGGCGCAATGGATAGCGCATTGGACTTCTAGACGCAGGTGTGTGGCCATTCAAAGGTTGTGGGTTCGAGTCCCGCGGCGCCGTGGCTTAGCTGGTCATAGCGCCTGTCTAGTAAACAGGAAGTCCTGGGTTCAAATCCCAGCGGTGCCTTTCTATTATGTAAGCAGTTGTTAGGTCATGACATTCAGCCTCATGCTGAAGAGCAACTGTCAAAACTTTAACACATACTGGGCTCTGTGGCGCAATGGATAGCGCATTGGACTTCTAGACGCAGGTGTGTGGCCATTCAAAGGTTGTGGGTTCGAGTACCACCAGAGTCGTTTTTTCTTTGAAAACAACAAAATTCATCGCTCCTCACTAATGACACCAATCCACAGTAAAAAGCCATGGCGTGGCGCCGTGGCTTAGCTGGTCATAGCGCCTGTCTAGTAAACAGGAAGTCCTGGGTTCAAATCCCAGCGGTGCCTTTCTATTATGTAAGCAGTTGTTAGGTCATGACATTCAGCCTCATGCTGAAGAGCAACTGTCAAAACTTTAACACATACTGGGCTCTGTGGAGCAATGGATAGCGCATTGGACTTCTAGACGCAGGTGTGTGGCCATTCAAAGGTTGTGGGTTCGAGGAAGGAAGTCCTGGGTTCAAATCCCAGCGGTGCCTTTCTATTATGTAACCAGTTGTTAGGTCATGACATTCAGCCTCATGCTGAAGAGCAACTGTCAAAACTTTAACACATACTGGGCTCTGTGGCGCAATGGATAGCGCATTGGACTTCTAGACGCAGGTGTGTGGCCATTCAAAGGTTGTGGGTTCGAGTACCACCAGAGTCGTTTTTTCTTTGAAAACAACAAAATTCATCGCTCCTCACTATTGACACCAATGCACAGTAAAAAGCCATGGCGCGGCGCCGTGGCTTAGCTGGTCATAGCGCCTGTCTAGTAAACAGGAAGTCCTGGGTTCAAATCCCAGCGGTGCCTTTCCTTTATGTAAGCAGTTGTTAGGTCATGACATTCAGCCTCATGCTGAAGAGCAACTGTCAAAACTTTAACACAAACTGGGCTTTGTGGCGCAATGGATAGCGCATTGGACTTCTAGACGCAGGTGTGTGGCCATTCAAAGGTTGTGGGTTCGAGTCCCACCCGAGTCTTTTTTCTTTGAAAACAACAAAATTCATCGCTCCTCACTAATGACACCAATGCACAGTAAAAAGCCATGGCGTGGCGCCGTGGCTTAGCTGGTCATAGCGCCTGTCTAGTAAACAGGAAGTCCTGGGTTCAAATCCCAGCGGTGCCTTTCCTTTATGTAAGCAGTTGTTAGGTCATGACATTTAGCCTCCTGCTGAAGAGCAACTGTCAAAACTTTAACACATACTGGGCTCTGTGGCGCAATGGATAGCGCATTGGACTTCTAGACGCAGGTGTGTGGCCATTCAAAGGTTGTGGGTTCGAGTCCCGCGGCGCCGTGGCTTAGCTGGTCATAGCGCCTGTCTAGTAAACAGGAAGTCCTGGGTTCAAATCCCAGCGGTGCCTTTCTATTATGTAAGCAGTTGTTAGGTCATGACATTCAGCCTCATGCTGAAGAGCAACTGTCAAAACTTTAACACATACTGGGCTCTGTGGCGCAATGGATAGCGCATTGGACTTCTAGACGCAGGTGTGTGGCCATTCAAAGGTTGTGGGTTCGAGTACCACCAGAGTCGTTTTTTCTTTGAAAACAACAAAATTCATCGCTCCTCACTAATGACACCAATCCACAGTAAAAAGCCATGGCGTGGCGCCGTGGCTTAGCTGGTCATAGCGCCTGTCTAGTAAACAGGAAGTCCTGGGTTCAAATCCCAGCGGTGCCTTTCTATTATGTAAGCAGTTGTTAGGTCATGACATTCAGCCTCATGCTGAAGAGCAACTGTCAAAACTTTAACACATACTGGGCTCTGTGGAGCAATGGATAGCGCATTGGACTTCTAGACGCAGGTGTGTGGCCATTCAAAGGTTGTGGGTTCGAGGAAGGAAGTCCTGGGTTCAAATCCCAGCGGTGCCTTTCTATTATGTAACCAGTTGTTAGGTCATGACATTCAGCCTCATGCTGAAGAGCAACTGTCAAAACTTTAACACATACTGGGCTCTGTGGCGCAATGGATAGAGCATTGGACTTCTAGACGCAGGTGTGTGGCCATTCAAAGGTTGTGGGTTCGAGTCCCATGGCGCGGCGCCGTGGCTTAGCTGGTCATAGCGCCTGTCTAGTAAACAGGAAGTCCTGGGTTCAAATCCCAGCGGTGCCTTTCTATTATGTAAGCAGTTGTTAGGTCATGACATTCAGCCTCATGCTGAAGAGCAACTGTCAAAACTTTAACACATACTGGGCTCTGTGGCGCAATGGATAGCGCATTGGACTTCTAGACGCAGGTGTGTGGCCATTCAAAGGTTGTGGGTTCGAGTCCCACCAGAGTCGTTTTTGCTTTGAAAACAACAAAATTCATCGCTCCTCACTAATGACACCAATGCACAGTAAAAAGCCATGGCGCGGCGCCGTGGCTTAGCTGGTTATAGCGCCTGTCTAGTAAACAGGAAGTCCTGGGTTCAAATCCCAGCGGTGCCTTTCTATTATGTAAGCAGTTGTTAGGTCATGACATTCAGCCTCATGCTGAAGAGCAACTGTCAAAACTTTAACACATACTGGGCTCTGTGGCGCAATGGATAGCGCATTGGACTTCTAGACGCAGGTGTGTGGCCATTCAAATGTTGTGGGTTCGAGTACCACCAGAGTTGTTTTTTCTTTGAAAACAACAAAATTCATCGCTCCTCACTAATGACACCAATCCACAGTAAAAAGCCATGGCGTGGCGCCGTGGCTTAGCTGGTCATAGCGCCTGTCTAGTAAACAGGAAGTCCTGGGTTCAAATCCCAGCTGTGCCTTTCTATTATGTAAGCAGTTGTTAGGTCATGACATTCAGCCTCATGCTGAAGAGCAACTGTCAAAACTTTAACACATACTGGGCTCTGTGGCGCAATGGATAGCGCATTGGACTTCTAGACGCAGGTGTGTGGCCATTCAAAGGTTGTGGGTTCGAGTACCACCAGAGTCGTTTTTTCTTTGAAAACAACAAAATTCATCGCTCCTCACTAATGACACCAATGCACAGTAAAAAGCCATGGCGCGGCGCCGTGGCTTAGCTGGTCATAGCGCCTGTCTAGTAAACAGGAAGTCCTGGGTTCAAATCCCAGCGGTGCCTTTCCTTTATGTAAGCAGTTGTTAGGTCATGACATTTAGCCTCCTGCTGAAGAGCAACTGTCAAAACTTTAACACATACTGGGCTCTGTGGCGCAATGGATAGCGCATTGGACTTCTAGACGCAGGTGTGTGGCCATTCAAAGGTTGTGGGTTCGAGTACCACCAGAGTCGTTTTTTCTTTGAAAACAACAAAATTCATCGCTCCTCACTATTGACACCAATGCACAGTAAAAAGCCATGGCGCGGCGCCGTGGCTTAGCTGGTCATAGCGCCTGTCTAGTAAACAGGAAGTCCTGGGTTCAAATCCCAGCGGTGCCTTTCCTTTATGTAAGCAGTTGTTAGGTCATGACATTCAGCCTCATGCTGAAGAGCAACTGTCAAAACTTTAACACAAACTGGGCTTTGTGGCGCAATGGATAGCGCATTGGACTTCTAGACGCAGGTGTGTGGCCATTCAAAGGTTGTGGGTTCGAGTCCCACCCGAGTCATTTTTTCTTTGAAAACAACAAAATTCATCGCTCCTCACTAATGACACCAATGCACAGTAAAAAGCCATGGCGCGGCGCCGTGGCTTAGCTGGTCATAGCGCCTGTCTAGTAAACAGGAAGTCCTGGGTTCAAATCCCAGCGGTGCCTTTCCTTTATGTAAGCAGTTGTTAGGTCATGACATTTAGCCTCCTGCTGAAGAGCAACTGTCAAAACTTTAACACATACTGGGCTCTGTGGCGCAATGGATAGCGCATTGGACTTCTAGACGCAGGTGTGTGGCCATTCAAAGGTTGTGGGTTCGAGTACCACCAGAGTCGTTTTTTCTTTGAAAACAACAAAATTCATCGCTCCTCACTATTGACACCAATGCACAGTAAAAAGCCATGGCGCGGCGCCGTGGCTTAGCTGGTCATAGCGCCTGTCTAGTAAACAGGAAGTCCTGGGTTCAAATCCCAGCGGTGCCTTTCCTTTATGTAAGCAGTTGTTAGGTCATGACATTCAGCCTCATGCTGAAGAGCAACTGTCAAAACTTTAACACAAACTGGGCTTTGTGGCGCAATGGATAGCGCATTGGACTTCTAGACACAGGTGTGTGGCCATTCAAAGGTTTTGGGTTCGAGTCCCACCCGAGTCATTTTTTCTTTGAAAACAACAAAATTCATCGCTCCTCACTAATGACACCAATGCACAGTAAAAAGCCATGGCGTGGCGCCGTGGCTTAGCTGGTCATAGCGCCTGTCTAGTAAACAGGAAGTCCTGGGTTCAAATCCCAGCGGTGCCTTTCCTTTATGTAAG
This sequence comes from Brachyhypopomus gauderio, assembly GCF_052324685.1. Taxonomy (NCBI): domain Eukaryota; kingdom Metazoa; phylum Chordata; class Actinopteri; order Gymnotiformes; family Hypopomidae; genus Brachyhypopomus; species Brachyhypopomus gauderio. The sequence continues at coordinate 168,495 of NC_135217.1, forward strand.
CAGTTGTTAGGTCATGACATTTAGCCTCCTGCTGAAGAGCAACTGTCAAAACTTTAACACATACTGGGCTCTGTGGCGCAATGGATAGCGCATTGGACTTCTAGACGCAGGTGTGTGGCCATTCAAAGGTTGTGGGTTCGAGTCCCGCGGCGCCGTGGCTTAGCTGGTCATAGCGCCTGTCTAGTAAACAGGAAGTCCTGGGTTCAAATCCCAGCGGTGCCTTTCTATTATGTAAGCAGTTGTTAGGTCATGACATTCAGCCTCATGCTGAAGAGCAACTGTCAAAACTTTAACACATACTGGGCTCTGTGGCGCAATGGATAGCGCATTGGACTTCTAGACGCAGGTGTGTGGCCATTCAAAGGTTGTGGGTTCGAGTACCACCAGAGTCGTTTTTTCTTTGAAAACAACAAAATTCATCGCTCCTCACTAATGACACCAATCCACAGTAAAAAGCCATGGCGTGGCGCCGTGGCTTAGCTGGTCATAGCGCCTGTCTAGTAAACAGGAAGTCCTGGGTTCAAATCCCAGCGGTGCCTTTCTATTATGTAAGCAGTTGTTAGGTCATGACATTCAGCCTCATGCTGAAGAGCAACTGTCAAAACTTTAACACATACTGGGCTCTGTGGAGCAATGGATAGCGCATTGGACTTCTAGACGCAGGTGTGTGGCCATTCAAAGGTTGTGGGTTCGAGGAAGGAAGTCCTGGGTTCAAATCCCAGCGGTGCCTTTCTATTATGTAACCAGTTGTTAGGTCATGACATTCAGCCTCATGCTGAAGAGCAACTGTCAAAACTTTAACACATACTGGGCTCTGTGGCGCAATGGATAGCGCATTGGACTTCTAGACGCAGGTGTGTGGCCATTCAAAGGTTGTGGGCTTAAGTCCCACCAGAGTCATTTTTTCTTTGAAAACAACAAAATTCATCGCTCCTCACTAATGACACCAATGCACAGTCAAAAGCCAGGGCGCGGCGCCGTGGCTTAGCTGGTCATAGCGCCTGTCTAGTAAACAGGAAGTCCTGGGTTCAAATCCCAGCTGTGCCTTTCCTTTATGTAAGCAGTTTTTAGGTCATGACATTTAGCCTCCTGCTGAAGAGCAACTGTCAAAACTTTAACACATACTGGGCTCTGTGGCGCAATGGATAGCGCATTGGACTTCTAGACGCAGGTGTGTGGCCATTCAAAGGTTGTGGGTTCGAGTCCCACCAGAGTCATTTTTTCTTTGAAAACAACAAAATTCATCGCTCCTCACTAATGACACCAATCCACAGTAAAAAGCCATGGCGAGGCTCCGTGGCTTAGCTGGTCATAGCGCCTGTCTAGTAAACAGGAAGTCCTGGGTTCAAATCCCAGCGGTGCCTTTCTATTATGTAAGCAGTTGTTAGGTCATGACATTCAGCCTCATGCTGAAGAGCAACTGTCAAAACTTTAACACATACTGGGCTCTGTGGCGCAATGGATAGCGCATTGGACTTCTAGACGCAGGTGTGTGGCCATTCAAAGGTTGTGGGTTCGAGTCCCACCTGAGTCATTTTTTCTTTGAAAACAACAAAATTCATCGCTCCTCACTAATGACACCAATCCACAGTAAAAAGCCATGGCGCGGCGTTGTGGCTTAGCTGGTCATAGCGCCTGTCTAGTAAACAGGAAGTCCTGGGTTCAAATCCCAGCGGTGCCTTTCCTTTATGTAAGCAGTTGTTAGGTCATGACATTTAGCCTCCTGCTGAAGAGCAACTGTCAAAACTTTAACACATACTTGGCTCTGTGGCGCAATGGATAGCGCATTGGACTTCTAGACGCAGGTGTGTGGCCATTCAAAGGTTGTGGGCTTAAGTCCCACCAGAGTCATTTTTTCTTTGAAAACAACAAAATTCATCGCTCCTCACTAATGACACCAATGCACAGTCAAAAGCCATGGCGCGGCGCCGTGGCTTAGCTGGTCATAGCGCCTGTCATGACATTCAGCCTCATGCTGAAGAGCAACTGTCAAAACTTTAACACATACTGGGCTCTGTGGCGCAATGGATAGCGCATTGGACTTCTAGACGCAGGTGTGTGGCCATTCAAAGGTTGTGGGTTCGAGTCCCACCAGAGTCATTTTTTCTTTGAAAACAACAAAATTCATCGCTCCTCACTAATGACACCAATCCACAGTAAAAAGCCATGGCGAGGCTCCGTGGCTTAGCTGGTCATAGCGCCTGTCTAGTAAACAGGAAGTCCTGGGTTCAAATCCCAGCGGTGCCTTTCTATTATGTAAGCAGTTGTTAGGTCATGACATTCAGCCTCATGCTGAAGAGCAACTGTCAAAACTTTAACACATACTGGGCTCTGTGGCGCAATGGATAGCGCATTGGACTTCTAGACGCAGGTGTGTGGCCATTCAAAGGTTTTGGGTTCGAGTCCCACCAGAGTCATTTTTTCTTTGAAAACAACAAAATTCATCGCTCCTCACTAATGACACCAATCCACAGTAAAAAGCCATGGCGCGGCGTTGTGGCTTAGCTGGTCATAGCGCCTGTCTAGTAAACAGGAAGTCCTGGGTTCAAATCCCAGCGGTGCCTTTCCTTTATGTAAGCAGTTGTTAGGTCATGACATTTAGCCTCCTGCTGAAGAGCAACTGTCAAAACTTTAACACATACTGGGCTCTGTGGCGCAATGGATAGCGCATTGGACTTCTAGACGCAGGTGTGTGGCCATTCAAAGGTTGTGGGCTTAAGTCCCACCAGAGTCATTTTTTCTTTGAAAACAACAAAATTCATCGCTCCTCACTAATGACACCAATGCACAGTCAAAAGCCATGGCGCGGCGCCGTGGCTTAGCTGGTCATAGCGCCTGTCTAGTAAACAGGAAGTCCTGGGTTCAAATCCCAGCTGTGCCTTTCTATTATGTAAGCAGTTGTTAGGTCATGACATTCAGCCTCATGCTGAAGAGCAACTGTCAAAATTTTAACACATACTGGGCTCTGTGGCGCAATGGATAGCACATTGGACTTCTAGACGCAGGTGTGGCCATTCAAAGGTTGTGGGTTCGAGTCCCCCCAGAGTCGTTCTTTCTTTGAAAACAACAAAATTCATCGCTCCTCACTAATGACACCAATCCACAGTAAAAAGCCATGGCGTGGCGCCATGGCTTAGCTGGTCATAGCGCCTGTCTAGTAAACAGGAAGTCCTGGGTTCAAATCCCAGCGGTGCCTTTCTATTATGTAAGCAGTTGTTAGGTCATGACATTCAGCCTCCTGCTGAAGAGCAACTGTCAAAACTTTAACACATACTGGGCTCTGTGGCGCAATGGATAGCGCATTAGACTTCTAGACGCAGGTGTGTGGCCATTCAAAGGTTGTGGGTTCGAGTCCCATGGCGCGGCGCCATGGCTTAGCTGGTCATAGCGCCTGTCTAGTAAACAGGAAGTCCTGGGTTCAAATCCCAGCGGTTCCTTTCAATTATGTAAGCAGTTGTTAGGTCATGACATTCAGCCTCATGCTGAAGAGCAACTGTCAAAACTTTAACACATACTGGGCTCTGTGGCGCAATGGATAGCGCATTGGACTTCTAGACGCAGGTGTGTGGCCATTCAAAGGTTGTGGGTTCGAGTCCCACCAGAGTCATTTTTTCTTTGAAAACAACAAAATTCATCGCTCCTCACTAATGACACCAATCCACAGTAAAAAGTCATGGCGCGGCGTCGTGGCTTAGCTGGTCATAGCGCCTGTCTAGTAAACAGGAAGTCCTGGGTTCAAATCCCAGCGGTGCCTTTCCTTTATGTAAGCAGTTGTTAGGTCATGACATTTAGCCTCCTGCTGAAGAGCAACTGTCAAAACTTTAACACATACTGGGCTCTGTGGCGCAATGGATAGCGCATTGGACTTCTAGACGCAGGTGTGTGGCCATTCAAAGGTTGTGGGCTTAAGTCCCACCAGAGTCATTTTTTCTTTGAAAACAACAAAATTCATCGCTCCTCACTAATGACACCAATGCACAGTCAAAAGCCATGGCGCGGCGCCATGGCTTAGCTGGTCATAGCGCCTGTCTAGTAAACAGGAAGTCCTGGGTTCAAATCCCAGCGGTGCCTTTCTATTATGTAAGCAGTTGTTAGGTCATGACATTCAGCCTCATGCTGAAGAGCAACTGTCAAAATTTTAACACATACTGGGCTCTGTGGCGCAATGGATTGCACATTGGACTTCTAGACGCAGGTGTGGCCATTCAAAGGTTGTGGGTTCGAGTCCCCCCAGAGTCGTTTTTTCTTTGAAAACAACAAAATTCATCGCTCCTCACTAATGACACCAATCCACAGTAAAAAGCCATGGCGTGGCGCCGTGGCTTAGCTGGTCATATCGCCTGTCTAGTAAAGAGGAAGTCCTGGGTTCCAATCCCAGCGGTGCCTTTCCATTATGTAAGCAGTTGTTAGGTCATGACATTCAGCCTCATGCTGAAGAGCAACTGTCAAAACTTTAACACATACTGGGCTCTGTGGCGCAATGGATAGCGCATTGGACTTCTAGACGCAGGTGTGTGGCCATTCAAAGGTTGTGGGTTCGAGTCCCACCAGAGTCATTTTTTCTTTGAAAACAACAAAATTCATCGCTCCTCACTAATGACACCAATGCACAGTAAAAAGCCATGGCGCGGCGTCGTGGCTTAGCTGGTCATAGCGCCTGTCTAGTAAACAGGAAGTCCTGAATTCAAATCCCAGCGGTGCCTTTCCTTTATGTAAGCAGTTGTTAGGTCATGACATTTAGCCTCCTGCTGAAGAGCAACTGTCAAAACTTTAACACATACTGGGCTCTGTGGCGCAATGGATAGCGCATTGGACTTCTAGACGCAGGTGTGTGGCCATTCAAAGGTTGTGGGCTTAAGTCCCACCAGAGTCATTTTTTCTTTGAAAACAACAAAATTCATCGCTCCTCACTAATGACACCAATCCACAGTAAAAAGCCATGGCGTGGCGCCGTGGCTTAGCTGGTCATAGCGCCTGTCTAGTAAACAGGAAGTCCTGGGTTCAAATCCCAGCGGTGCCTTTCTATTATGTAAGCAGTTGTTAGGTCATGACATTCAGCCTCATGCTGAAGAGCAACTGTCAAAACTTTAACACATACTGGGCTCTGTGGCGCAATGGATAGCGCATTGGACTTCTAGACGCAGGTGTGTGGCCATTCAAAGGTTGTGGGTTCGAGTCCCATGGCGCGGCGCCGTAGCTTAGCTGGTCATAGCGCCTGTCTAGTAAACAGGAAGTCCTGGGTTCAAATCCCAGCGGTGCCTTTCTATTATGTAATAGAAGGTGTGTGGCCATTCAAAGGTTGTGGGTTCGAGTCCCACCAGAGTCATTTTTTCTTTGAAAACAACAAAATTCATCGCTCCTCACTAATGATACCAATGCACAGTAAAAAGCCATGGCGCGGCGTCGTGGCTTAGCTGGTCATAGCGCCTGTCTAGTAAACAGGAAGTCCTGGGTTCAAATCCCAGCGGTGCCTTTCCTTTATGTAAGCAGTTGTTAGGTCATGACATTTAGCCTCCTGCTGAAGAGCAACTGTCAAAACTTTAACACATACTGGGCTCTGTGGCGCAATGGATAGCGCATTGGACTTCTAGACGCAGGTGTGTGGCCATTCAAAGGTTGTGGGCTTAAGTCCCACCAGAGTCATTTTTTCTTTGAAAACAACAAAATTCATCGCTCCTCACTAATGACACCAATGCACAGTAAAAAGCCATGGCGCGGAGCCGTGGCTTAGCTGGTCATAGCGCCTGTCTAGTAAACAGGAAGTCCTGGGTTCAAATCCCAGCGGTGCCTTTCCTTTATGTAAGCAGTTTTTAGGTCATGACATTTAGCCTCCTGCTGAAGAGCAACTGTCAAAACTTTAACACATACTGGGCTCTGTGGCGCAATGGATAGCGCATTGGACTTCTAGACGCAGGTGTGTGGCCATTCAAAGGTTGTGGGTTCGAGTCCCACCAGAGTCGTTTTTTCTTTGAAAACAACAAAATTCATCGCTCCTCACTAATGACACCAATCCACAGTAAAAAGCCATGGCGTGGCGCCGTGGCTTAGCTGGTCATAGCGCCTGTCTAGTAAACAGGAAGTCCTGGGTTCAAATCCCAGCGGTGCCTTTCTATTATGTAAGCAGTTGTTAGGTCATGACATTCAGCCTCATGCTGAAGAGCAACTGTCAAAACTTTAACACATACTGGGCTCTGTGGTGCAATGGATAGCGCATTGGACTTCTAGACGCAGGTGTGTGGCCATTCAAAGGTTGTGGGTTCGAGTCCCACCAGAGTCGTTTTTGCTTTGAAAACAACAAAATTCATCGCTCCTCACTAATGACACCAATCCACAGTAAAAAGCCATTGCGTGGCGCCGTGGCTTAGCTGGTCATAGCGCCTGTCTAGTAAACAGGAAGTCCTGGGTTCAAATCCCAGCGGTGCCTTTCCTTTATGTAAGCAGTTGTTAGGGCATGACATTTAGCCTCCTGCTGAAGAGCAACTGTCAAAACTTTAACACATACTGGGCTCTGTGGCGCAATGGATAGCGCATTGGACTTTTAGACGCAGGTGTGTGGCCATTCAAAGGTTGTGGGTTCGAGTCCCCCCAGAGTCATTTTTTCTTTGAAAACAACAAAATTCATCGCTCCTCACTAATGACACCAATCCACAGTAAAAAGCCATGGCGTGGCGCCGTGGCTTAGCTGGTCATAGCGCCTGTCGAGTAAACAGGAAGTCCTGGGTTCAAATCCCAGCGGTGCCTTTCTATTATGTAAGCAGTTGTTAGGTCATGACATTCAGCCTCATGCTGAAGAGCAACTGTCAAAACTTTAACATATACTGGGCTCTGTGGCGCAATGGATAGCGCATTGGACTTCTAGACGCAGGTGTGTGGCCATTCAAAGGTTGTGGGTTCGAGTCCCACCAGAGTCGTTTTTGCTTTGAAAACAACAAAATTCATCGCTCCTCACTAATGACACCAATCCACAGTAAAAAGCCATTGCGTGGCGCCGTGGCTTAGCTGGTCATAGCGCCTGTCTAGTAAACAGGAAGTCCTGGGTTCAAATCCCAGCGGTGCCTTTCTATTATGTAAGCAGTTGTTAGGTCATGACATTCAGCCTCATGCTGAAGAGCAACTGTCAAAACTTTAACACATACTGGGCTCTGTGGCGCAATGGATAGCGCATTGGACTTCTAGACGCAGGTGTGTGGCCATTCAAAGGTTGTGGGTTCGAGTCCCACCAGAGTCGTTTTTGCTTTGAAAACAACAAAATTCATCGCTCCTCACTAATGACACCAATCCACAGTAAAAAGCCATTGCGTGGCGCCGTGGCTTAGCTGGTCATAGCGCCTGTCTAGTAAACAGGAAGTCCTGGGTTCAAATCCCAGCGGTGCCTTTCCATTATGTAAGCAGTTGTTAGGTCATGACATTCAGCCTCATGCTGAAGAGCAACTGTCAAAACTTTAACACATACTGGGCTCTGTGGCGCAATGGAGAGCGCATTGGACTTCTAGACGCAGGTGTGTGGCCATTCAAAGGTTGTGGGTTCGAGTCCCACCAGAGTCATTTTTTCTTTGAAAACAACAAAATTCATCGCTCCTCACTAATGACACCAATGCACAGTAAAAAGCCATGGCGCGGCGTCGTGGCTTAGCTGGTCATAGCGCCTGTCTAGTAAACAGGAAGTCCTGGGTTCAAATCCCAGCGGTGCCTTTCCTTTATGTAAGCAGTTGTTAGGTCATGACATTTAGCCTCCTGCTGAAGAGCAACTGTCAAAACTTTAACACATACTGGGCTCTGTGGCGCAATGGATAGCGCATTGGACTTCTAGACGCAGGTGTGTGGCCATTCAAAGGTTGTGGGCTTAAGTCCCACCAGAGTCATTTTTTCTTTGAAAACAACAAAATTCATCCATTAGTGAGGAGCGATGAATTTTGTTGTTTTCAAAGAAAAAATGACTCTGGTGGGACTCGAACCCACAACCTTTGAATGGCCACACACCTGCATCTAGAAGTCCAATGCGCTATCCATTGCGCCACAGAGCCCAGTATGTGTTAAAGTTTTGACAGTTGCTCTTCAGCAGGAGGCTAAATGTCATGACCTAACAACTGCTTACATAAAGGAAAGGCACCGCTGGGACTTGAACCCAGGACTTCCTGTTTACTAGACAGGTGCTATGACCAGCTAAGCCACGGCGCCACGCCATGGCTGTTTACTGTGGATTGGTGTCATTAGTGAGGAGCGATGAATTTTGTTGTTTTCAAAGAAAAAACGACTCTGGTGGGACTCGAACCCACAACCTTTGAATGGCCACACACCTGCGTCTAGAAGTCCAATGCGCTATCCATTGCGCCACAGAGCCCAGTATGTGTTAAAGTTTTGACAGTTGCTCTTCAGCAGGAGGCTAAATGTCATGACCTAACAACTGCTTACATAATAGAAAGGCACCGCTGGGATTTGAACCCAGGACTTCCTGTTTACTAGACAGGCGCTATGACCAGCTAAGCCACGGCGCCGCGCCATGGGACTCGAACCCACAACCTTTGAATGGCCACACACCTGCGTCTAGAAGTCTAATGCGCTATCCATTGCGCCACAGAGCCCAGTATGTGTTAAAGTTTTGACAGTTGCTCTTCAGCAGGAGGCTAAATGTCATGCCCTAACAACTGCTTACATAAAGGAAAGGCACCGCTGGGATTTGAACCCAGGACTTCCTGTTTACTAGACAGGCGCTATGATCAGCTAAGCCACGGCGCCACGCCATGGCTGTTTACTGTGGATTGGTGTCATTAGTGAGGAGCGATGAATTTTGTTGTTTTCAAAGAAAAAACGACTCTGGTGGGACTCGAACCCACAACCTTTGAATGGCCACACACCAGCGTCTAGAAGTCCAATGCACTATCCATTGCGCCACAGAGCACAGTATGTGCTAAAGTTTTGACAGTTGCTCTTCAGCATGAGGCTGAATGTCATGACCTAACAACTGCTTACATAATAGAAAGGCACCGCTAGGATTTGAACCCAGGA
>NC_135217.1:182500-187500 GCF_052324685.1 Brachyhypopomus gauderio
TTGTTTTCAAAGCAAAAACGACTCTGGTGGGACTCGAACCCACAACCTTTGAATGGCCACACACCTGCGTCTAGAAGTCCAATGCGCTATCCATTGCGCCACAGAGCCCAGTATGTGTTAAAGTTTTGACAGTTGCTCTTCAGCATGAGGCTGAATGTCATGACCTAACAACTGCTTACATAATAGAAAGGCACCGCTGGGATTTGAACCCAGGACTTCCTGTTTACTAGACAGGCGCTATGACCAGCTAAGCCACGGCGCCACGCCATGGCTTTTTACTGTGGATTGGTGTCATTAGTGAGGAGCGATGAATTTTGTTGTTTTCAAAGAAAAAACGACTCTGGGGGGACTCGAACCCACAACCTTTGAATGGCCACACACCTGCGTCTAAAAGTCCAATGCGCTATCCATTGCGCCACAGAGCCCAGTATGTGTTAAAGTTTTGACAGTTGCTCTTCAGCAGGAGGCTAAATGTCATGCCCTAACAACTGCTTACATAAAGGAAAGGCACCGCTGGGATTTGAACCCAGGACTTCCTGTTTACTAGACAGGCGCTATGACCAGCTAAGCCACGGCACCACGCCATGGCTGTTTACTGTGGATTGGTGTCATTAGTGAGGAGCGATGAATTTTGTTGTTTTCAAAGAAAAAACGACTCTGGTGGGACTCGAACCCACAACCTTTGAATGGCCACACACCTGCGTCTAGAAGTCCAATGCGCTATCCATTGCGCCACAGAGCCCAGTATGTGTTAAAGTTTTGACAGTTGCTCTTCAGCATGAGGCTGAATGTCATGACCTAACAACTGCTTACATAATAGAAAGGCACCGCTGGGATTTGAACCCAGGACTTCCTGTTTACTAGACAGGCGCTATGACCAGCTAAGCCATGGCGCCGCGCCATGGGACTCGAACCCACAACCTTTGAATGGCCACACACCTGCGTCTAGAAGTCTATTGCGCTATCCATTGCGCCACAGAGCCCAGTATGTGTTAAAGTTTTGACAGTTGCTCTTCAGCAGGAGGCTGAATGTCATGACCTAACAACTGCTTACATAATAGAAAGGCACGGCTGGGATTTGAACCCAGGACTTCCTGTTTACTAGACAGGCGCTATGACCAGCTAAGCCACGGCGCCACGCCATGGCTGTTTACTGTGGATTGGTGTCATTAGTGAGGAGCGATGAATTTTGTTGTTTTCAAAGAAAAAACGACTCTGGTGGGACTCGAACCCACAACCTTTGAATGGCCACACACCTGCGTCTAGAAGTCCAATGCGCTATCCATTGCGCCACAGAGCCCAGTATGTGTTAAAGTTTTGACAGTTGCTCTTCAGCATGAGGCTGAATGTCATGACCTAACAACTGCTTACATAATAGAAAGGCACCGCTGGGATTTGAACCCAGGACTTCCTGTTTACTAGACAGGCGCTATGACCAGCTAAGCCACGGCGCCACGCAATGGCTTTTTACTGTGGATTGGTGTCATTAGTGAGGAGCGATGAATTTTGTTGTTTTCAAAGCAAAAACGACTCTGGTGGGACTCGAACCCACAACCTTTGAATGGCCACACACCTGCGTCTAGAAGTCCAATGCGCTATCCATTGCGCCACAGAGCCCAGTATGTGTTAAAGTTTTGACAGTTGCTCTTCAGCATGAGGCTGAATGTCATGACCTAACAACTGCTTACATAATAGAAAGGCACCGCTGGGATTTGAACCCAGGACTTCCTGTTTACTAGACAGGCGCTATGACCAGCTAAGCCACGGCGCCACGCCATGGCTTTTTACTGTGGATTGGTGTCATTAGTGAGGAGCGATGAATTTTGTTGTTTTCAAAGAAAAAACGACTCTGGTGGGACTCGAACCCACAACCTTTGAATGGCCACACACCTGCGTCTAGAAGTCCAATGCGCTATCCATTGCACCACAGAGCCCAGTATGTGTTAAAGTTTTGACAGTTGCTCTTCAGCATGAGGCTGAATGTCATGACCTAACAACTGCTTACATAATAGAAAGGCACCGCTGGGATTTGAACCCAGGACTTCCTGTTTACTAGACAGGCGCTATGACCAGCTAAGCCATGGCGCCGCGCCATGGGACTCGAACCCACAACCTTTGAATGGCCACACACCTGCGTCTAGAAGTCTATTGCGCTATCCATTGCGCCACAGAGCCCAGTATGTGTTAAAGTTTTGACAGTTGCTCTTCAGCAGGAGGCTGAATGTCATGACCTAACAACTGCTTACATAATAGAAAGGCACGGCTGGGATTTGAACCCAGGACTTCCTGTTTACTAGACAGGCGCTATGACCAGCTAAGCCACGGCGCCACGCCATGGCTGTTTACTGTGGATTGGTGTCATTAGTGAGGAGCGATGAATTTTGTTGTTTTCAAAGAAAAAACGACTCTGGTGGGACTCGAACCCACAACCTTTGAATGGCCACACACCTGCGTCTAGAAGTCCAATGCGCTATCCATTGCGCCACAGAGCCCAGTATGTGTTAAAGTTTTGACAGTTGCTCTTCAGCATGAGGCTGAATGTCATGACCTAACAACTGCTTACATAATAGAAAGGCACCGCTGGGATTTGAACCCAGGACTTCCTGTTTACTAGACAGGCGCTATGACCAGCTAAGCCACGGCGCCACGCAATGGCTTTTTACTGTGGATTGGTGTCATTAGTGAGGAGCGATGAATTTTGTTGTTTTCAAAGCAAAAACGACTCTGGTGGGACTCGAACCCACAACCTTTGAATGGCCACACACCTGCGTCTAGAAGTCCAATGCGCTATCCATTGCGCCACAGAGCCCAGTATGTGTTAAAGTTTTGACAGTTGCTCTTCAGCATGAGGCTGAATGTCATGACCTAACAACTGCTTACATAATAGAAAGGCACCGCTGGGATTTGAACCCAGGACTTCCTGTTTACTAGACAGGCGCTATGACCAGCTAAGCCATGGCGCCGCGCCATGGGACTCGAACCCACAACCTTTGAATGGCCACACACCTGCGTCTAGAAGTCTAATGCGCTATCCATTGCGCCACAGAGCCCAGTATGTGTTAAAGTTTTGACAGTTGCTCTTCAGCAGGAGGCTGAATGTCATGACCTAACAACTGCTTACATAATAGAAAGGCACTGCTGGGATTTGAACCCAGGACTTCCTGTTTACTAGACAGGCGCTATGACCAGCTAAGCCATGGCGCCACGCCATGGCTTTTTACTGTGGATTGGTGTCATTAGTGAGGAGCGATGAATTTTGTTGTTTTCAAAGAAAAAACGACTCTGGGGGGACTCGAACCCACAACCTTTGAATGGCCACACACCTGCGTCTAGAAGTCCAATGTGCTATCCATTGCGCCACAGAGCCCAGTATGTGTTAAAGTTTTGACAGTTGCTCTTCAGCATGAGGCTGAATGTCATGACCTAACAACTGCTTACATAATAGAAAGGAACCGCTGGGATTTGAACCCAGGACTTCCTGTTTACTAGACAGGCGCTATGACCAGCTAAGCCACGGAGCCTCGCCATGGCTTTTTACTGTGGATTGGTGTCATTAGTGAGGAGCGATGAATTTTGTTGTTTTCAAAGAAAAAATGACTCTGGTGGGACTCGAACCCACAACCTTTGAATGGCCACACACCTGCGTCTAGAAGTCCAATGCGCTATCCATTGCGCCACAGAGCCCAGTATGTATTAAAGTTTTGACAGTTGCTCTTCAGCATGAGGCTGAATGTCATGACCTAACAACTGCTTACATAATGGAAAGGCACCGCTGGGATTTGAACCCAGGACTTCCTGTTTACTAGACAGGCGCTATGACCAGCTAAGCCACGGCGCCACGCAATGGCTTTTTACTGTGGATTGGTGTCATTAGTGAGGAGCGATGAATTTTGTTGTTTTCAAAGAAAAAACGACTCTGGTGGGACTCGAACCCACAACCTTTGAATGGCCACACACCTGCGTCTAGAAGTCCAATGCGCTATCCATTGCGCCACAGAGCCCAGTATGTGTTAAAGTTTTGACAGTTGCTCTTCAGCATGAGGCTGAATGTCATGACCTAACAACTGCTTACATAATGGAAAGGCACCGCTGGGATTTGAACCCAGGACTTCCTGTTTACTAGACAGGCGCTATGACCAGCTAAGCCACGGCGCCACGCAATGGCTTTTTACTGTGGATTGGTGTCATTAGTGAGGAGCGATGAATTTTGTTGTTTTCAAAGAAAAAACGACTCTGGTGGGACTCGAACCCACAACCTTTGAATGGCCACACACCTGCGTCTAGAAGTCCAATGCGCTATCCATTGCACCACAGAGCCCAGTATGTGTTAAAGTTTTGACAGTTGCTCTTCAGCAGGAGGCTAAATGTCATGACCTAAAAACTGCTTACATAAAGGTAAGGCACCGCTGGGATTTGAACCCAGGACTTCCTGTTTACTAGACAGGCGCTATGACCAGCTAAGCCACGGCGCCGCGCCATGGCTTTTGACTGTGCATTGGTGTCATTAGTGAGGAGCGATGAATTTTGTTGTTTTCAAAGAAAAAATGACTCTGGTGGGACTTAAGCCCACAACCTTTGAATGGCCACACACCTGCGTCTAGAAGTCCAATGCGCTATCCATTGCGCCACAGAGCCCAGTACGTGTTAAAGTTTTGACAGTTGCTCTTCAGCAGGAGGCTAAATGTCATGACCTAACAACTGCTTACATAAAGGAAAGGCACCGCTGGGATTTGAACCCAGGACTTCCTGTTTACTAGACAGGCGCTATGACCAGCTAAGCCACGACGCCACGCCATGGCTTTTTACTGTGCATTGGTGTCATTAGTGAGGAGCGATGAATTTTGTTGTTTTCAAAGAAAAAATGACTCTGGTGGGACTCGAACCCACAACCTTTGAATGGCCACACACCTGCGTCTAGAAGTCCAATGCGCTATCCATTGCGCCACAGAGCCCAGTATGTGTTAAAGTTTTGACAGTTGCTCTTCAGCATGAGGCTGAAT